>NC_092500.1:177275802-177410802 GCF_047511675.1 Marmota flaviventris
AATTCAATAATTTGGAAATTTGATTAAAAGGATACCTTTTGATTTCCTATAAAATGAATTTTGTTATTATTTAACATTGTAGGGTCCTGTGGACAGGGAATGACCAAGTCCAGTGCCTCTAAAGCCATAGGGGTGATTTTGCCTGAAGGTAATCTGGTTCTTTGGTGGTCACACCACATTCAGGTGACATTTTATTTTAACTAAGGATGTGTCATCCTTACACTAATTAAAGAGCATCTCACACAGGAATCTGGACTTCACAGGCCCACGGGTGAACAGGAACCTTCAGCCTGTCTCGTGTTGGGTTTTCTGAACACACGTGGGACTCACAAGCCACCTTTTGGCCCTCGTGAGGCTGCTCACGTCTTGGGTCAGGCGGTGATGCGCACCCATGTGCTCAGCTCTGTAAATGACAGCGAACGTCAGTGAGCGAGTTCAGTGGCTCAGAGCGTGGACTGACTCAACGCACTCCAACATAGAAGCCAACTGTGTGGGGATCATGAGGAAAAGAAGTGGCATTTAACCTTTTCCTGGGTAGAGAAAGAGAGAAGCCGAGATGGAGGACTAGTGTAAGGCCAGGTGACATGAGAGGCCTCCTAGAGACGCCCAGAGAGAGATGCAGAAGGGAACAGGGAAAGACGGGGGCCAGGCTGGAGTCTGAGAAAGGGTGGGGGGAACTCGGGGCGGAGATCCAGCCCTTCTCCCTGAACCCTCTCCTGCTCATTCCTGCACCCCTCTGGCACCGCGCCTCTGAGCACCTCTGTGCACCCCCAGGCCAGGCATCCAGCCTGCCTCCGGAAACAGCCCCTCCCTCCCCTCCAGCCCTGCCTCCATCAGCAGCTGGGCGGATCCTCTTGAGCAAGTGAATCAGTCAGGACCCTCCTGTGCTGGAAACCCCAGTCCTGACCGCAGTGGGGGTGACTTCCTCGGCCATCCTTTACCCTGAGCTCCCTTCTCCAGAGGAGGAAAAAGCCAAAGGTGGTGGAGAGCTGGAAGCCCAACTTGGTGCCTCCCTCTGATCCAGCCTGGTCCTGCGGATGCATGTGTAGGGCACAGCATCTGGACCCTGCTAGATCAGAACTAATCCCACCGCCACCGTCCAGCCACGGGTCCAGTGGCTTATGCAAATCAAGTCATCTAGTTCTTATGAGGTCTGCAGCTTTGCTGTCATGATTGCACAGAGCACCAGAGGAGGGAGTGGGAGGGGTGGCTGGGGAGGTCCGAGAGGGAAAGTGGGACAAACGCTCAGGGTTTGGTTCCAGGGAACCTGAGGACAGAGCCCTGGCTTCCAATCTCTATACCACCCTGCCTCCTGGGATTTGCTAGCTCTCAGGATTCTTAGGTTCATATGTTATGAAACCAAGAGGCTAGCCCAGGCCTTCCGGTAAGCCATGCAGAGATGGCAGTGCCGCCAGGCTACGAGGACAGCACTTATTAACATGTACAGGTTTCTGCAAGAATCAGGGATGAGAGGTCTTTTGCTGTTCAAAGATAAACATTGCATCAATTAAGAGCTATTTTGTGCTTATTAAAACACCGTGTTAAAGCTCATAAGGTAGCCTAATCCATCCATATGTTTGAGTTTTTCTGTTATGAAACCTATGTCTAGAGGTACAATTACTTTAAAGGTATAATACAAGAATTGAACAACAAAATTGCTTCCCTGTGTAAAGAAGTTATAGTATGTTCAATTTAATGCTTGTTAAAATAGCAAAAAGTTAATTTGCATTTTAAAGCCTATTTTGATACCGACTACTATTGGTTCAGTGACACAAAGAAATAAGCACATTTAAAATAAAGTGTAAAATCCACTTTAAAATTTTCTGAGTATCATCTCAAACTTCCAAGCATTTAATTTCCTCCATTGTTTATTAAATACAAAAGGTATATACAGACATTTCATTGAATTTTCTTGCTATTCAAAGGCTGGAAAACCTATTTAATTTTTATTGGAGGATGGTGTTTTCCTCACTTAATTTAAATTTAAAAATCAGACAGACTAAGCACAAAACTTTTCCTCAGAGTCAGAAAATTTGGTTACTGTTAGATGCTGAAGTCTATCTCCGTCCCTGGGGCTCATTTCTCTATATGCTATGTGGGTAGGAAAGGATTGTTGTTTCTTTAACAATTGCAATTATGTGAGAGCAGTGCTCTGGATCTCAGGCAACAAGAAGTACTTTAGCTTTGATAAATGGCATGTGTAAATGGTAAACAAGATTAGCTCATTACACCCTCAGGGTGGCTGGCTGAAGGCCTTGATAAATGGCCGTCTCCCTCCCAGCCTTCCTGCAGTAACACAGATATCTACCGCAGATCTTTGAGGCTTGTTCTTTTTTATGATTTTCATTTTAATTATTTACTGAGACTGGATTTGGATCTTTGAAGATGTGATTCATGCAGGTGCCTTAATAAAACAGGGAAGGCTATTGGCATCATGTGTGGGGTTTAAGGGTTTGACAGCATCAGGAGTGGATTTGCATCCGGTACTGGGTGCTCAGGTGGAAGTGGAGCCAGTGAGCACCTTTTAATTAAAAGCTAAGTGGATGGCTGGGGTTGTGGCTCAGCGGTAGAGAGCTTGCCTAGCGTGTGTGATGCCCTGGGTTCGATCCTCAGCACCACATAAAAATAAATAAAACAAAGGTATTGTGTCCAACTACAACTAAAAAAATAAGTATTAAAAATAAATAAATAAAATAAAGGTATTTAAAAACAAAAAAAGCTAAGTGGAAGCTGTAGTCCCAGGATACAGGTGCGACAGGTGCGGCAGGTAATAGGCAGGTAATAGGCAGGTAATGCCGGTGTTGAGGATCAGGGCTGAGTCCTGGATCCCTGGTGTTGAAGACCAAACACCCAAGAAATGCTGAGGCAAGCGCAAAAAGTTTTATTTAAAGGTTAGGTCAGAGAGAGAGAGGGACAGAGGCTCCTCCACAGCAGAGGGGGTCCGAGTTGGTACCCCAGGAAGTGGGGTGTCCTGCCCCTTTTATAGATTTTAGATTTCCTTTGTCCTCATGCCCCCTCCTCCCATTCTGCCTACTAACCAGTTACCAAGAGGTGGAGTGATCCAAGGACAGAATGAAGCTGCCCAGGGTCCAGCTAGGGGGAGCAGCCCAGGGCCATTCACTGACACCTCCCTGTTGGAGGAGCAGTTCCCTGGAGGCAGGTCATCTTGGCCACAGGAGGGAGGGGGCTGCTCTGGAGGAATCAGCACTTCACCTCCTCTTGGATCAGCCCCCATCTTCCTGACCTGGTCATTCATGACCTACACAGACTGTCCTTTTGCACTGGACCTCAAAGGCATCCTTCAGTCTCCCCTCGGCCTTTGGCTTCAGGACCCCTGTGGATACCAAACTCTGCAGGTGTTCCAGCCCCTCTATAAAATGGAGTCCTTTTTTACACAGAACCAAGGCAATCTTCCCATGTACTTTAACCCATCCCTTGAATGTGTGTAATACCTAATACAATGCACATTCTGTGTGAGTAGTTATTATTCAGTACTGTTTAGGAGATAATGCAGCCAAAGTCTACACATTCAATACAGATGTGATTTTTTTCTTCTAGTATTTTGATCTGTGGTTGGTAAATACTCATGCAGATAGAGGCCAGGGTACATCCCTGTATGCATATGTGCAATGCACACACACACACACACACACACACATCATATTTGGTGGGTATATGCATGTCTAGAAGTAATTACACAAGTATTTATATATGTGAATGCATATTGTGCATTTGTGCATTTCATGTTTGGGGACACTTAGTTGGTCTGATATCTCCCTAGACAATGGCATAAAATGTGCTCTGGTTTTCTTTGTTTTATCCGTTTTCAGGGTAGAGTATGTGACGTGCTTTTCCTTGAATTCCTTGCTGAAGATGACTTGTGATAAGGGATCTCACGCCCTGCAGGTATGAGGGCCGTGAGCCTGCAGCACAGGTGTGCAGGTGCCCGGCACATGTCTCAAGTGTCCTCTTAGACTGCAGTGCTCCGTTGAGACCTTTAGGAAACCCGGATTTCTGCATTCTAGGTCAGCTTCAGCCTCGTATTTCCAGTCCACTACTCAATGAGACTTTCCATCTGTTTGGTTTCGTTTTGGAACATTAAACAGGGCTTGGTGCATCTTTCTGTGTTTTAATCGGTGTTGTCAACTGGAGGGTCCCCCTGCTTGTCTGAAAAGGGTAAGAAACTGAAGTTTGCACTTAAATGCTTCTGGAGTGAACGAGGGCTTGGTTGTCCTTGGGTCATTACGGCCCATGAGTATTGGAATGCATTGGTTGTTGCTCCTGCTTAATTTCTGTAGAGATGGCTCTGTAGAGGGGGTGTGCCTGTCTGTCCTGGTCACTGCTGGACCTTCATAAATATCCGTAGAGTGGGCAAATGAATATCATGACCTGTCAAAGAAGATGCAAGAGGAAGCCATTTTACAGACAGTCAGCTGTGGCTGGGCTCCCAGAGCAGCTCCGGGACATCAGAGCTGCCCGCCTCAGGTGGCAGTGCGGGTCCTGCCCCACAACCTGGGTCCTGGCCATGGCACTGCTCTGCTCTGTGTTCAGGGCAGCACATGCATCTGACAGAAAGCAGGATGACCCTGAAGGATCTGGGTGTCTGTGGAGTTTCACCCCTGTGCTTTGAGGGCCAAAGGCCGTTCTGCATCTGTACATTTGTTGACTTCTAAACTTAACATTTACTCGCTCTACAGAACACTATGTCACTATCTGAGTTTATTTCTTTTACTAAACATAGGTATATTGACATCTAAATCTTTCACAGAACAATCCTCAGGATACATTAGGGTAAGATAGGGAAATTCATGTATTTTTCATCTCCTTATGAGTTCTTGGAATAAATATCTCTACAGAGAGATATAGTGTCACTTACTGCCTTTGAAATGTTACAATAGAGAACCATCCAAAATAGTTACACCTCACATCCGTCACTCATGTTGGTGTTTTAGAAGAAGAAAAGCAACCTGATGCTACACATCGTATTATGCACCAATCTATAAGGATTTAGAAAAAATTTAAACATTTGCAGAAGGGAGGTTTTCAAGGTATTTTCACAGGGGCACATTCTCAGGCAGCCTCTTGATATTGTACAGGATCCTCTCTGTTTGGACCTTAGAACAAGCAATACATGTAACATGGAATTTAGTTGTTTTATGCAAAATCAAGTTAAAATAGATGTGAAAAAATTGAATGTATTTTTAAGACATGAATTCTGGTGCATAACATATACGTATTTAACTTAAAAACATTTGGTGTTCTTTTGAAAGTTTTTAAGATTATTGGTTTGAATCTTATGAAATTTCTATCGTCAAGTCCAAAAAACTGGATATTAGCAACTTTGTCAGAGGCTTATGGGTTCCTAGTTCCACTCAGCCATTTTCATCTCAGTTTAAAACAAAAAAATTCCAGTGTTTTTACAGAGATATCCATGCTTTATTTACTGATATCAGTTAAAACACCTTAAAATTCTAGATAGAAAAAATTATATTATGACTGTTACTTCTATAGGGATGTTCAATTGTTAAACTAAGAAGCTGCAGGAAATTTATTTAAATTTTTCTCACTTGAAGATGATACTCATAAATGTCCGAATGGACGATCATTTTCCATAAAATATTTGATTCTTCTATTGATTATCATTCAGTGTTGTTTTTATTTAAAAGAAAATGTGTGTGCAGTGGTTTGCTCTCTGCACCCTGATTTTCTTTTTCATTCAGTAACCAAAATTCAGGTGAGAACCTGAAGTTCCCCCAAGCTGCACGCAAGGGTGCCTGGAGATGTCTGGTGAGAAGGTCAGGCTGTAATAGCCCCGGGCACTGCTGGACAAGGGACAGGAAGGGACCATGACCTCAGCCCTGAGTGGCCCCAGCTTCCTTTTTCCCACTTGCCCAGTTGTCAGAGACTTTCTCTCACCTTGACCTGGAGAAGGAGAAGCAGAAGCCGGTGGAGACCCGTGGGCCTGCAGGCGCTCTGTGCTCTGGGGGGCCTGGGAGCAGCTGTGTACAGCCCTCCTCCTGGCCAGTCACCAGCGCTGTGCACACAGGAGGGTCTTGGGTCTCCACTGGGGACAAGAGCTCTGTGAATGTCATTCCATTTTGAAACCCTTAAAGAATCACTGGTTTATTGGCGGGGCGTGCGTGTCTGTGGGCAGCGACCTTCCTGATCTTCAAGGGCACGGGTGACTGGGCACTTATTTCCCTTAAGAGCTCCGCCTCTGGGCTGTGGACCATGTGCACACAAACATGCATTCTCATCCCAGGGGTGTGGATTTCACCCTCTGCAGAGGGGAGTCTAGAGTGTTTTGGATTTCGTTTTTGACATTTGTTGCAGTGTTGACGATGGACGACATCAAGGATATGGATGCCGGTTTCAAAACAGGCATCTCAGCTGTATCTGAACATCGAATCCTGGCAATCGTCTCCATGACATTTAAAACTAAGGCTGATAACAACTGTGTCCATAAGGGGATGAGGAATTGAAGTTGGTGCCAAAGCTTCCGTCCCGCTGCCCCGGACCTCCTTAGGGCTTCTCCCTGCATTCCCAGGTCTCCCTCCTGGTCTCTTCCGCTCGGAGGAGCCCACGGAGCGTGTAACTGGAGAAGGCGCTGGAGCCCAGGACCTCGGGTCTCACCCTGGTTCCAGGTGTATGTAGGTCCAGCCCTTTGAGTGATTGCCTCAGTGGACGAATAGCTCAAAGGAGTCGCCTCACCAGGAACCATCTGAAGAGCAGGTCAACGTCGGAGCCATTTTGGAAATTCAGTGAATCCTGCTTTGCAAACTACCCTTCTTTAAAGAAAAAATACCTGAAGTGGCTCTATTGAATAAGCTGAATTATCACTTTAGGAAGCAAACACATTTTTTTTTAGTTTGGCTTTGGAGATCACAAATCTACTGTGGTAATTGATCACTGCAATATATAACAACATGAAATAACCCTGAAGTTTTAGGTTAATCTCCATAGTTAAAACGCTCCCTGGGATTTATGGCCACCAGGTAACTCACACAGCTCAGGAGGGAAAACAGGCTTCTGAAAGGTCTTTCTGGAGTTTACATTTTACAGAAGTCCTGAATGCATAGCGGGTGAGTCGGGGTCCTCAGATCTCACCAGGATTTTGCAGTGTCACAAGTGGAGAGCGCAGTGGTCATGAGAATGAGACCGTGGCAGGGTTAGGAGGGCCTGAATCCCACCAGGACTCTGCCTGGGAAGGCTCAGCCAGGAGCTTCCAGGTCCGCACAGCCTCCGTGAGGCCTCTGGGAAGCCGGGCACCCTCAGAGGGCCTGCCATTACAGGGCCTGCCATTACTTCTTAAGTACATCCGGAACCCCCTTGAGTGCCCACACATTCTTATTCTGGAGAACTCGGGGTGACATTAAGCTCTAAGTTGAAAACAAAATTCCAGAGACAACTTGATCCTTAAGAAGGTCACGCTCTGGATCCATTCTGTGGCAGGTTTCTTTATGGAACGTCATCGTAGCTGATAGTAAGACACACGTGTACACAATCCCACGGCCCCGCTTTCCCCCCAAGACTGTCCACCACTTGCCCACCAAAGTAGCCTTGTTCCTCAGACCTCTGATCTTGCAGCACTCACCCTGTGCCCAGCGTGCACAGACGGCCGTGGACTGAACATGGAGGGTAGTCACCATAGGCTTAATTGCTGTGGCAACTAGAGGTGATGGTACAAATCTAAACAGACGTGCTTGACCACACTTGACAGTGAGATGCTCTTACAACATGGAGTAGGATGGAGAAACCGCTGTTTAAAACCAGGAGGCCCCGTGTGGCACATCTAGGGGTTGGGAAGAGCATCGAGAATCGTGGCAGTGGCCCTAGTTTTCAGGGGGATGCTAAAGGTCTTTGCTCACAGTGCCACCGTGGTCATAGGTCGGTCCCCTGAAAGGACTGGCCTGCCCGTCTGAATAAACCAGAATCACTCTTAGAAAAATTAAGGCCACTATTTCACAAGTCAATGCGAAGTATCTTATTTGTCACTGAAATGTTCTCACATCAGAGAAAATGTGAAGAAAAGCTCCACGGCGTCCATGCCCTCAACTGATCTGAATTGAGGGGAATGATTTAGGGCTTTTAGTACAAAAATTGCAAATCGTGTAAACAGGGAATGGCTCTTGCCACGTCAAGCGCTTGGATTTGTTGAAAGAGAAGAGCTGGACCCCATAGAGCTGTTTTCTTTTGAAGGGACTCAGTATTTCTTTAATAATAAAAAAGAAGGAACATAAGGTTAAGCACTTTCTATCAAGCTGGTGGAACTCTTGTTTTTGAAAACATTTAATATTACTAAACTTGACCTGGAAATTTATTCACTTAAGTTTTGAATACATTGATTTATAAAATTCATATTAACATAATGCTTTCTTGTGTTTTAAAGACAGAACAAAGTTTTAATACATTTTTCAAAAAAACTTGTTGTGATTTATTTAATAGTTGAGTTCTCCTTGATTTAATTCTGAAAATCATGCCTGGTGTCTCCTGCAGTAAGTCATCGTAGAGTGAGTCTGATTTCCTGGGGTGGTTTCTGGTGGTGCAGGGAAGTGACAGGAGAGGAACAGAGGTGAGCCCACACAGGAGCCCCTGGTGAGAGAGTCTGGGCTTCTGGACCTGCCCGTGAGGTGCAAGTGATAAAAAGCAGAGCAACAGCCGGTCCTCCCGCCTCATGAGGGTCAGCTCAGAGTGACACCACGTGAAGAGGGCCCTCTCTGAGAGCCACTGACCAGGCCTATGGGTGGAAACAGGTGTTCTCAAGTGACTCCCAGTAGCTGGCAGTGCTGGCCAGTCACAGGAAACCCCAGGGAATTCTGGGCCATGGCATTCTCTCCAGAAGGGTCACCTTGAATACCTTAATGACCTGTTTAAAACCAGCATCCATATCGTTGATATCGCCCATTGTCAATACTGAATAAATATCAGTAACTGAGTCTAACACTCTAGAATCTCCACTTGGATGGTGAAGTCCACACACGTGGGATAAGAACTTGCCTAACTGCTAACAATGTTGAACCTTTTTTCCTGTGTTTGTTGGTCATCTGTATTTCTTCTCTTAAGAAGCGTCTGTTTAATTCACTTGACCATTTATTAGTTGGGTTATTTGTTGTTTTGGTATTAAGAATTTAGAGATCTTTATATATCCTGGATATTAAGTGTCTATTAAAAGTGTGGCTAGCAAGGATTCTCTCCCATTCAGTAGGTACATTTTAAATTGCTCCTTCTGGGCAGGAGGTCTTTAATTTGTTCCTGTGCTTTAGGGTTCTGCTGAGAACATTGTCACCTGTGCCTGTATGCTGGAGTGTTGACCCTTTGTTTACTTCTAGCAGTTACCTAGTTTCTGGTCTAACTCCCAGGTCTTTGATTCATTCTGAGTTGGTTTTGTGCAGGGTGGGAGATGGGGGTCTCGTCTCATTCTTCTATGTATGGGTAACCAGCTATCCCAGCACTGTTTGTTAAAGAGGCTGTCTTTTCTCCAATATATGTTTTTGGCACCTTTGTCAAGGATCAGATGACTGTGTGGGTCTGTCTCCATGTCTTCTGTTCTGTACCACTGGTCTATGGGTCTCTTTTTATGCCAATACCGCGCAGTTTTGGTACCAGAGTTCTGTGGTGCGATTTGAAGTCAGGTATGTAAGTCCTACAGCATTGTGTTTTTGGCTTAGAATTGCTTTGGCTATTCGGGGTCTTTCATTCTTCAAAAATAATTTGAGGACTATTTTTTTCTAGTTCTGTTAAGGATATATTGGTATCTTGATTTGCATTCCATTGAATCAGTATAGAGCTTTTGGTCATATGGCCATTTTAACAATATTAAGTTTGCCCATCCAGGAACATTTTTCCATCTTCTGTGTCTAATTTCTTTCTTTAATGTTCTAAAGTTTTCAAGGTAAAAGTGCTTACCTTCTAGTTAGATTTCTTTCTGGGTATTTGTCTTTTTGTTTGTTTGTTTGTTTTGGCCACCATGAATAAAATTCATTCTCAGAAGATTTCATTCTCAGAAGATTTATTATTGATATATTGATATATAGGAAATCTATCGATCTTGGTCTGTTGATTGTCTGACCTTCTACTTTGGAGAATTTGTATATTGATATAGTGTCTTTTGGTGGAGCTTTTTGGGCCTTCTCAGTAATGGATCACATCATTTGCAAATAGTAATAATTTGACTTCTTCCTTTTCTATTTTCAATAACTTTATTTCCTTCTTTTGCCTAATTTCTCTGACTAGAATTTCTCGTATTACATTGGATAGGCGTAATGAGAGTAAACATCCTTGTCTTGTTCTGAAGTTTAAAGAAAACTTCCAGTTTTCCCCAATAACTATTATTGTATATAACCATTATGATGTTGAGGTTGGTTCCTTCTCTCATGAATAGGTATTGAATTTTATCAGAGGCTTTCTCCATGTTTATTAAGATGACTAAGTGATTTTTTCCCTTAATTCTTTTTATGTGGTGAATTACATTATGGACTTGCATATGTTCAACCATTCCTGCATCTCTGGGATAGATGGACATCATTATCAAAAGTACATGTATGAAGATACAAATTGGTATGAATATATTTTATATACAACCAGAGATATTAAAAAATTTGTGCTGTATATGTGTAATATGAATTGTAATGCATTCCATTGTCATATATAAATAAAAAAAAAATTAAAAAACACCTGGTCATGATGTGCAATAGTCCTAATATGTCGCTGAACATGGTTTGCCAATATTTTATTCAGGAGTTTTGCATCTAAGTTCATCAGGAATATTGGTCTGTAGTTTTCTTTCCTTGATGTTCTTATCTGGTTTTGGTATGAGTGTGATACTAGCTTCATGGAATTCATTCAAATGCAGGGAATGAGTTGGAAGTGTTTCATCCTTTTATATTACATGGAATAATTTGAGGAACATTGGCATTTGTTCTCCTAGAAGGTCTTTGGAACTCAGCTGAGAATCCATCTGGTCTGGGGCCTTTCTTATTGGAAGACTTTTTATTAATGCTTCTATATTTTGCTGGTTATTGTCTTAGATTTTCTATTTCCTCATTATTCAATTTTGTCAGCTTGTATGTGTCTAGAAATGTGTCAATTTCTTCTAGGTTTTCCAATTTATTGGACAATAAGTTTTCAAAATAATCCTCAATGACTCTTGATTCTGTGATGTCTGTGGAGATTTCTTATTTTTTATCTCTAATTTTACTAACTTTGATCTTTTCTTTTTTGTTTTTGATTAGTTTGGCTAAGGGTTTATCAATCTTGTTTATCTTTTTAAAGAACCAACTTTTTATTTCATTATTCCCTTATATTTTTTTTATTCTCAAATTCTTTGATTTTGGCTCTGATCTTAATTATTCCCTTCCTTCTACTGGTTTTGGAATTGATTTTTTCAAGACCCTTGAGCGTATCATTAAATTATTTAGATCTTTCTGATTTTCTTATGTAGGCATTCATAGTTGCAAACTTTCCTCTTAGATCTGCCTTCAAAGTGTTCCAGAGGTTTTGATATGTTGTATCACTATTCTTATTTAATTTTAGGAATTTTAAAATTTCTTCCCTGATTTATTCATCATCCAAAAGTATATTAAGTATATTGTTCAATCTTCATGGTTTATATAGTTTTTGTATTTTTTTTGTGTGTTAATATCTAATTTCCTTCTAGTATGATTGGATAAGATGCAAGGAAATAAATATATATATTTATATGTATCTAGGTATAATTATATATATGTGTGTATAAATATATGTGTGTGTATATGTATATATATATATATATATATATATATATATATATATATTGTATATTGTGTGTGTGTGTGTGTGTGTGTATATATATATATATATATATATATATATATATATATATATATATATATTTGCTAACAGTTGCTTTGAGACCTAAAATATGATCTACTTTGAAAATGGTTGCATGAAGTGCTGAGAAGAAAGTGTATTTGGCTCTTGATGGATGATATAGTGTGTAGATGTCTTTTAAATCCATTTGATTTATTATACTTTTCAGGTCTTGAGTCCTTACTGAGTTTCTGTCTGGATGACCTGTCTATTTGTGAGAGGGGTGTGTTGAGATCACCCAGTATGACTGTCCTGGGTGCTGAGCCATTAGTCTGAGTAGTGTCTGTGGTGTAATTAGGTGCACCAACGTAGGAGCAATCGACGATTACTGTTGTTGTATCTTCTTGTTATATTGTCCCTGTTTTAGTCAGCTCTGTTTGTTGCTGTGACCAAAAGACCTGACAAGAACAATTAGAGAGGAGAGGTCTATTTCACGGTTTCAGAGGTTTCAGTCCACAGAAGGCGGACTCCATGCCCCAGGGCTTGAGGCGAGGCATCTTTCCTCATGATGGAAGAGTGTGGAGGAGGAAAGAGACTCAGGACATCCCAAAAGGGAAGCAGAGAGAGTTAAACTCAGAGGCGCACCCCAGGACCCACCCCTCCCCACACCCGCCTGCCTGCAGTTGCCACCAGCTAATCCCTGCAGGAGATGAGGGCACTGTGAGGC
Source organism: Marmota flaviventris (assembly GCF_047511675.1). NCBI lineage: Eukaryota > Metazoa > Chordata > Mammalia > Rodentia > Sciuridae > Marmota > Marmota flaviventris. The sequence continues at coordinate 177,288,317 of NC_092500.1, forward strand.
TAGGGCTCTCATACCCAGTGGTTCACCTCTAAGCCTTCTTGCGTTGTCTCACACAGGAGCTCTGGGGGACACCCCATGCCTCAACCACAGCAGTTCCCTCACTGGTATGCTGTGTTGTGAGTGTGGACAGCTTGGAGCGAGGAGCACTGTCTCTTGGCCAGGCTGAGCTGGGCAGCCCCCCACCCCGACCCCCGGTGAACTTGCAGTGTCCCGTAGATTCCCAGCTCCTCACTGAGGGGGAAATAGACCATCACAACAGCCAGAGCCAACACTATTCAGCATTGAAATAAATACCCAGTGCCTCCCATGACCTCTGCAGCACTAGTCACCACAAGCCAGGATGTGGGCTCAGCAGTCACCATCAGCAAGAACAATGGCTGCTCTTGGCTGTGACACCTGGTGGTTCTCCTGAGTCCCCCCAGGATGTTGTCATGACATAGCTGTAGAACTCGTGGGACTGGATGAGGAAGGAAGTTTCCAGCCACAGGGATGCTGGAGCCCGGGTGCCACAGCCCGCGGGAGGGAGCTGGCGTGTCCACGGGAGAGGTTGGGTCTGGAGTGGTCTTGGGTGCCCTGACCCAGGCCAGGAACATGACCTGCAGGATGCAAAGTACTTCCAAGGTGTCCATGAACAAGGAAAGTCCTAAGAAGATTGATTTCCAATTGCTTTTTCAAAATAAATATCATCTTGGGTATCTAAGTTTGGGATGCACACAGAGTCACATTGTTACTATGAGGAGGCAAATTCACATGCTCTTCATCTCAAGTGGTTAAGGGCTTTGTTTTCTGACAAGCACAGCTGAATTCTCCCGCTAGCATGACTCCCACATGCAGTGCCACTTTATCGCTCCTGGCCTGGGGCTGTGCCTGGGTCCCCCAACTGGTCCATCTCACTCTCTGCCCACCTTGCCCTCTGGCCTGCGTCTCCCGTCTCCCACACCCCTGCCTCCTGGGAACCTGTTTGGTTCTCTTTCTCAGCATTTGGCTTGCTCATCTGGACCTCCACATGCGAGACCCCATGGTGGCTTCCTCTCTGTGTCTGGCTGACCCCATTTGGCATCGTGTCCTCCAGGTCCACCCTGTGGTGTCCAGCAAAGCCATGTCTTTCTGGAGCTAACTGGTATCCCATGCGCAGCAGCCCATCAGGGCCAGGGGTCATGTGGTGACTGGGCACCTGGTATAGGGGTGTGGGTGCTCATGGAGCAGACTTCAGAGGCCAGATCCAGTCCACCTCTGCCTGAGGATACGGCCTCCGCACACCATCTGGGCTTCTGTCCCTCCGCATCGCCTCGGCACTGTCATAGCTAATTCAAATACATCATGTCATTGATGTTTTTATGCCCCCTCTTCCCCTCAGATTATCTCTGAAAATGTTAAAATCTTTATTTGTACCAATTTCTGAAAATTCCCACTCTTTCATCATAGAGAAGAACGGGGACCTCGATGGCCTCCCTCTTCTTCCACAGTGGACTCCTCTTCTTCACACCATCTCCTCCCGTAGTTTCTATTTCCCACGGTCAACCAGGCCCTGGTTGACCCCAGATATGAGTGTTTGTCTAGACTGCTTAAAGAGAGAGCCCTCTCGTGCAACTTTCATTGCAGCTGTTGTTACAGTCGTCTTAATTTATTCCTGGCTGTCATCACTAACCTCTTACTGTGCCTGATTGATAGACTGAATTTTACCCCGTGTGTCCAGGGCTCCACATGGAGCACTCTCTGAGTCCCAGGCGCCCACACATTCAGTTTCTGCACGAGAGCTTTTATTTCCTCAGTTTCTTTCTGCCTTTCCTTCTGCCGTGATATTTTCTTGGCATGTTATTTTTCCATGTGTGCGCACACACACACACACACAAACACACACTCCCATATCAGTTATCGTATCTTACCTTCTTAGAACTTATACTCTAGGAACATTGTAAAAAGACATGGCACTTATCACAAAGGGTGCTTATAACAAAAGAGCGTGTAGCCCAGCAGAGAGGAAGAGATGTGAACGCACAATTAGACTAGAATAAGATAATTAGAAAGCAAAGCAAATGGCATTTTCAAGAAGAAAGAGGTAATCATGGAGAATTTGAGATTTGCTGCTATAGATGGTATTAGAAAACTTTTTATTCCATTATGTAAGTTCGATCCAAATCCTTGACAGAAGGAGGGTTTGTAAAAGAGGGCTCAGATAATTAAAGCCATCAAGCTAATTCTGTAAGCACATATTTTTTTGGTGTGTGAAATGAAATGTGTTTAATTTGAAATATGCAGTGATATTCTAATGAAGTACAGACTGATAAAGGCTTCTCAGGGGCACCAGTCTTACCTGAAGTTCTAAAGGCACCCTGGCTAGAGAAAGACCTTGTTTATGTCACCAGGTAAAACATTTGAAGACCCACTTACCTTTACAGTAATTATTTTGCCTAAAATACACCTAAGAGAAATAAGCCCAAGAATTACCTTTAAATCACCAAATTTTTCATCTCATCTTTTAACTTTGTCAGTTTTACTGTTGTAATAAGGCCCCGAGGCCTGTTTGTGCACAGAAGTGGCAAATGACCAGGGGAGGACCCGCCGAGATTGCCGGAGCGCTTTGGGTGCAATGGCGCAGTTACGACACTTGTGAATAGAATTTAAGTGCAAGACATTTATCACGACTCCTCGCGATGAACAAGGCGTCCGTGGCCGAGGCAGGCCCAGGCAGCCCAGTTGTGCTTATGGTGGCTGTGACGTGTGAGCTGAGGAAGCTCCATTTCTAAGGAAGTGGTCTTGGTTTCTAAGTTGTGAAATCCATTTAAATCTTATTGTTCTCTTCACAAAAAGGTCACAGACCCTGAGGTCTGCCTGGTGGCACTGTCCTGCTGGGCCAGAGCCATGGTTGCTGCTTCTTTGTTCCTCGGCCCTCTCTGCAGAAGCTCACCTTCTAGGCCTTCTCCTAGGAAAAGGGAGGATCGTCTCCTTCAGCACCTGGGAGACATTTTTCTAGACAGCAGTTAGTGTGCCTGAGGTGTTTCGGGTGCTCATAAAGCCAATGACACATGGCTGCATTGTGCGTGGGTTGCATAAGGATTACTAATGAGGGCATTGGATTTTCTGAAAATCAATGTGCTTTCCAGCTACACAACACCATTCCCACCCCCTCAAAGGTGCTGATGCAAAGTGAGAATTTTACATGCATGCACTGAGTCCCCAAAGCAGACTTTGATCAGCCCCAAAGACCATATACCCTTAGGTAAAAGAATTACTCTTCACCCCTGTGTGACTGCAAGGTTTCCACTGCATCTGTCCTGAGACGGTTGAATGTGTTTTCCATGTGGGATCTTTCCTTGTGACACTGTGCAGCAGAGCAATCCCAAGATGACACACTGGCGGTATCCGCGGTGCACATGTGCTGTATGTCTCCCAGCCGGCTCTCCTCTCTTGAAGCAGGGCAGGTCTGAGCACCGAGGAAGCAGTGAAATTAACATGGGCTGGGTGTGTTTCTGTTCCAGCGGTGCCCTGCCCAAGCATCGAAGCTCAGCTCTCAGAACACGTCCTCTGGAGGCTGGTTTCGGGGTCATTGGACGAGTACGGGGCCCAGGTGCTGCTGAGCTGCAGCCCTGGCTACTACCTAGAGGGCCAGAGGCTGCTGCGGTGCCAAGCTAATGGAACATGGAGCATAGGAGAAGAGAGGCCCAGCTGTAGAGGTGAGTGAGGCGGACAAGCCCAGGTGACCAGGTGACACGGGCATTCTGAATCAGTGGGGGGTCCACCAGCAAAGACCGCCACCTCACAGCCCCACAATTGACACAGGATACGAGGGCACAGAGGGCACTTTGATGATGAGTGGTGTTCACTTGGCATGCTCGAATACATCCCTGCTTCTTAAATGCCAAGTCGTGTGTTCCTTTTAGTGACTTTAGTTCAGAAAGTGTAAGATGTTAGAATACTCAAATATTTCATATCAGCTCAAAGACAAATAAAAGCCTGTTTCTAGTTGGTAACTATCACTCCACACACTATCATGCAGAAATTCTCACAAAGAACTTGGGAACACCACGTGCTCAGTGAGCCTTCTCCTGCCTTGAAATGGGAGATGATTCTTCTCTCAGGTACAAGATAAGCAGCTAAGGCCTTGAGCGAGTTTCATAATAAATATGAATAAATAGAAAATAAGACAATACTGGTATTGTTCAGAGCACCATTTGATTCAGATATCTTTAATATACGATCTTTAGTTGATTGTTCACAGGAAATTATCAAGCATAGAAACAAGTAGTCAAACCAGAGTGAAATTTATGAAATACACAGCTTAGTAAAAATAAACCACAATCCCAAAGAAAAAAGATGAAAGAATGGATACTTAGGCTCTTAGATCATGACTCCAATTTGACTTCTAATAGGACAAATTTTTAATTAAACCTGTGCAGCCGACTTCAGCAGGAGCACAGAGATGGTTAGAAGGACGCAGACGTCGGGGCTCAAGTTCACGGTCATGGTTGAGGCTGCTCTTCCCCAGGACAGCCCCCAGGGCTGCTTTCCAGCATGGTTTTCCTGGCTCCCTGTGCCCCTCTGTCTCTGAGCCGAGGCCTGGTTTGGATGAGCACTGACCTCGTCATGGAGTCTGCAGTGGGTTCCCCTGGATGGCCCAGGGACGTGCAGTCAGGGCCTGCTTCCCCAGGCCTGTGCCGGTCGCCCGCAAATGCCCACCTTGGGAGCTGGCTTGACAGGTGTCAGGCCTTCTAGGAGGCCTGAGGGAGGAGCATTGATGTTCTGGCCATGGCAGACGCGTGCAGCCAGTGAGGTTTCTGTGAGTTTCAGACCAGAAGTCGGACCGTGGAGACAGGGGCCTCCTGAGGTGCGTGATCACACAAGGGTCCCGTGGATGCAGTGGCCCAGCCCAGTGTGTCCTGCCTCCTGGTCCCCAGGGACGCCCGGCCAGCCTTGTGTCCCTGTCAGCACAGGGCAGAGTGGTGCTGGGTGGAGTTAGCTGTGCCCAGCCCTCGGTGCTCGGGGCACTAGTGACCATTCCAGAAGAATCACAGTGAGAGAAGAGCCTTCTGGGCAGGGGCGTATTCACAGGCTCTCGGCCACCAGAGCCAGATCGTGGCAGCAGGTGAGCTCACTGCTGGCCTCTCCTGCCTCTGCCCTGATCCCCAGGCCATCGGCTTTCCTGTCTCCACGGGAACACACTGGCTCTGCTGGCTCCTAAGGAGCCTGTCCCGGGCAGAGACCGCCCACCCACTTCCCTGCCCGTGTCCCGCTGCGTGGACACGTCCATCTTGCAGACTGTGGGCTGTTGTATCAGTGTTGTCATTTGGGTCCTTCAGGCATCACCATGGCTGAGTGGGCTTTCCATGATCAGTGAACCCAAATCACTGTTCGCCTCTGTGTCTCCACAAACGTCTGTGGTTCCAGTTGTCATAATGTGGCTCAGGGATGTCCTTTTTGCACAACCTCTTCATTTTGTCCCCTGTCAAAAAAGTCCTTGTTTAAAATCCTTGGTTTTTAAAAATCCTCTGGTTTAACTACTTGTTTCTATGCTTGTTTAAAATTCTTTTGTGTGTGTGTGTGTGTGTGATTTTTTAAATCTTTTTTTTATTGGTTGTTCAAAACATCACAAAGTTCATGACATATCATCTTTCTCAATGTTACACAGAATTACATATAAGAGGTTTAAAATTCTTTAAAATCCTTGTTTTCTTGTGAAAATTAGATTTTTCTTTTTCTTTCTTTCTTTTCTTTTCTTTCTTTCTTTTTTTTTGGTGCGTCCTGAGCTTCCTTACCCATCTCCAAGGTGCCTGGTGAAGGACGTCCCACAGACCCTGGAGCTTGGGGCTGTCAGGAGGGAGCGCTGACCAGGGCTTGAGTCACTCTTGGACTCAGCTGGACCCATCGCCTCCTTTACTCGGTTTTCCTGGCACTGCTGGGGTCAGCCGCGGGCCTCGCGGTGCCAGTAGGCGCTCTACCTCTGAGCCACGCCTCCAACCTTATCTATTTCCTTTCCACGAGAGGATTGATACTGATGCTGTGAATTTATTTCTATTTCTAATTATTTCTTAAGTGTTAACCTAACAAAAGAGCTCGTCAGAGGTGTTCCTCTCTGAAGCACGGCAGTGCCGTGGTGGATATGGTGGTCTTAGCAGTGTGTCAATCCTGGTGCTCTCTGAATTACCAGCCTTTATTGGCCCTCCAGAGTCCCCTCTTTCTCAGAGCTTTGGAATTGTGGCCAGCACAGTGGCCTCAAGAACTGTGGTGCCCACAGGGGTGAGTGCGGTGAGAGGGTGTCCAGCCTTCCACAGCAACGGCCAGGGCTGTTCAAGTTCACGGTTGCTGTGTGGCCAGCTCCCACTAACTCAGAGGCTCAGTGCGACCCAGGTGTGTTGGGCCACAGATTCTAGCCTGGGGGTTCACTGTGTCCCATGTGGGTCCCCTGCTTGGCGCTTCCAAGGGCTGTGTCCATGTGCTGCCATCCGGGCCAGCTCCCTGCCACTGCCTGGGCGGCTGAGGCACCGGGGTGCACAGGGCTGGGGCTACTCTGGGCAACGGGGCTCGTACCCCGTGCCAGCCCTCTCGGGCTGCTGGCTGTGGTCTCTCTTAGTGGTCTCTTGGCCACTCAAAGGGTCACTCACAGGGTCAGTCCCAGTTAGATAATCTCACTCTTGTTTAACTCAAAGTGAGCTAACTCAGGGCCTGGTAGTAGTTCTGCCTATACATAGAAAAATTCTAAATCCCTATTGATTGTTCAAAACAGCAATAAGTCAATTACATGCTAACATAAATGACACATTATTATAAACAGTACGGATTTATTTCCAAACAAAACAAAAAATAGTGAAAAGATTGTCTTTATTTTAGAAATTTGCCAATATCCTTGATGTCTGGCTGGATAGAGGCTGCTGGGTTCTCATTCCCACCTCTTAGTCCACCATGTCATGTTGGTGGAGTTGTCCACCCACTGGGCGGGTGGACAGTGAGGTGCACACGGAGCCTGAAGAGCTATGGGGCCGGGAGGTCTTCAGTTGTATTTGGAGAACTGCTGTTCAGCGGAGCAGCGCAGAGCGCAGGCTCAGGGTGTCTCGGGCACACACAGCCTCAGGCGGAGCCCTGGGAGGAACAGCAGGAACATTCTATCTAAACGTCCCTTCAGCATGGATGTTCAGGGTGCTGGGGTCACCATGGCTTTTCATAACCACATTTATCGCTTTTTTATTTCATAACCTCTTTAGAACCTAATGTTATTGGTCTTATTGTTCAGGATAAATATCCAATATTTGTCAATACCCTCAGAATGATAACCCTGTACATTTCAAAAGTTCAGTTTAAAATATCAGAAAAACACACAGCCAGTATAATACTGAGAAGTACTAACCATCCTCAAGAGTTACCCAAAATATTAAGTGAAAAATGTTTTCAGAACTTCATGATGTTCGCACTACCTTGGGCTCTACAAGAAAAGAATCAATGCACACATGAGCTCCTTTACTCTGGAACGCCTCTGCGTCTGGTTCTGTACTTAAGCTCCCTGTCCCCTGTCCCCAGGGTCCCTAGCTTCGCCCGCCCACACTCAAGAGCACATGATTTGAACCCCAAGGGAGCAGACTCCACTCTTGCACGGGTGTGTGGAAAACTGCAAGTTCAAACGCTCCTTAAATAAAAGAGACTTAGTGACACCTTTCCATGACCCCACTGGCCAGCCTGTGGAGGCTCCTGCTCAGGAGAAACAGGAGGTGGCTCCCCACCTGTGATCAGGGCCAACAGAGGCTTCAAGTGCTCGGCCGTCCACCCCCCTGATGTGGCCGAGGAGCCCACCAACAGGCTGCCCGTGGCTTACCTCAGAACAGCCCTACCCCCAGTCTCAGGAATTTGGTTACTCTCAGTTACCTGTTTGGTCAGGGGCTGGAAGGGTTAGAAGTTCCCATTCTGGGGTCCAGTTAGCCCTGATGCAGAGCTGATCCTGGGCCACCTACAGAGTGTGGCCATAGCAAATGGAGACCAGCTGAGAAGCTCTCCAGGATTTGGAGGATGGTGATGCTCCCCGTCCAGGTAGGAGTGAGACTCCTAGGTGTCCTTGGGAGAGCCCTAGGTCTCCACGGGTCAGCAGGACAAGGCCTTAGCTCTGGAGTCCTACTCCCCAAGGGCAGCAACAGGACTAGAGTCATGTCCAGGGGCCCCACAGGTCTCTGCAGGTCAAGTCTTAATGAAAGAGGGCAGCCACTTTTCCTCTTCTTGTTTAATTTCATTGTTGCTCAGCCTATTGTTGGTACTTTAAAAGTAAGAAATATGTTTATTGCATAAATCCATGAAATTAGAAAAATTCTTTACATTTAGATTTTATACTCACACACAGATGGGAAAATCTAACTGGGAATTTTTTAAGTATGTGTATGCAAAGAACATTGGCTAAATTCTAGAATGTACCTCTTTCCTAACTGCTAATTTATAGGCTTCTTAAATCAGACCTTGGTCATGAAGGGAAGCAGGAAGCCTGGTCTTTGTTGGCCTGTTTGTAAGTGGAGGTGCATCTGGACTGGTTGCTGGACATGAGGGAGCGTGTGCCCACCTACACCCTAGGGGGGGCATTGCCACTCCACTGAGGGCAGCTGAAGTTGAATGTTCTAGATACTTAGCACGAGCAAATCACAGCCCACGTGAAACAATTGTAGGGACAACTGGAGCAGCCCATTTCCAGTCTAAGGACACTCTCCTTCAGTGAGCATCTTCTCCTGACTTACATCCAGTGACAGATCGTAGCTCCAGCCCTGTAGACCTCATAACACTGTCCAGGACCCTGGTCTACACAGCCTGCCTCTGAGCCCTTCCTGGAGGGGGGGGGGGGGTCCTGCCCCTTCATGCAGCGTGTTCCAGCCATCAGTGCTCATGGCCAGAGCACCTTCACCAGGCCTCGTCCAGCTTGAGAGAACCTACCCGTGGGCTCATTTATAAGTAATGTCCACATTATAGACAGGAGTGTTGACCTTGCAGGTGTGTGAAAAGCGTGTCACTGGGCAGTTATTTTAAAAGGACTGTTTCAGCGGGGACCCAGAGCAGAATTGGGGGAGAGAGAGAGGCTCATGACCCACAGTCAAGGTGTGCGACAGGCCAGGTGCCCCAGCTGTGGGCAGGACACTGTGGATGCCACAGCTGAGCATCTTCCTGTGCAAAGTTGGCCCCAGGAATCAGAGGAGCCCTTCGGATTGCAGCATGACCCACGTGTAATGGGAGGTGACGAAGCACACGTAGTGCATCCGTCTTGGAAACTCAGGCCAGACCTCCTCCTGGCTGCTGGACAAAGGCTCCAGTCAGTGGGGAGGGAGGCCCTCTCCTGCTAGACTGGCTTTCCCAAACCCTCGCTGCTGCCTCGTTAACCCATTGGGTCTGCAGCCAAAGGAGACTGTGTGTCTGCAATCCCATTATCCAGCTGCCGAAAGCTCAGATTTGTTGCTTTAGTTCTTCACAATTGCTTAACCCTTACTAGAGGACCAACAGAATAGCCTTTTCCCTAGCATAGTGCCACTGAAGCTGGAGAACAGCCAGGATGTAGAAACCCAGGGGCCCCACCAGTCTCCGGGAACGGTGCGTGGCGGCCTCTGTCAGGGAAGGCTGCTGGGCCTCATTGCTATGTAACACATTCCCAGCAAGCACTCAACTCTCAGAACACGACCCAATCACCCAACCGTCTACAAAGGGTCATTAAACATCACAGTTCAAGGAAAAGTTCCCATTGTGTTTGGGAAAAGGCTCAGAGAAAAGTCCCTGTAACAATCTAAATCCTCCTTGAGTCCAGGGACATTTGGCTCCGAGGATGAGTGCACTGCTGAGTGACAGGGAACTTGCCAGTTCTGGGGCTGATCTCCCGGGTTCCAGGTGGACAGTCCTGCAGGCCACACCTAAGCTGCTGGCTGTGTTCCCCTCTGAGACCAAGTGGTGGCCACATAGTGAAGTAAAAGCAGCCCAGCTAACAGGGTTGGCCTCAATGCCAGGCACCTGATGTTCGTCCTCACTTGACCGGCCGTAGTGTTCACCCTGACTCCATCCCTGAATGGTCCTGACTTGGGCTGTCCTGGTCTCTATCCCTCACTGAGTCTGGTCCTGTGTAAGACGGGCCTCATGCACCTGCACCTGTCTCCTCTCCGGGTCCTCTGTGCACCCTGTGTGGCAGATGCTGATGCCCATCTGTGCGAGGCAGAACCGGCCTGGGTGGTGGACGCTTTGCCACCTCTGTCTGTTCACCGTGAGGAGGAATCCGGTTTCTGCCCCTGAAGCTTTCCTCTGTACGCCTCCTAACTCATCAGTGCCCGGGGCCCTTCTCCCCAGTGGCTTTTGTGAGATTTTCATGCTAACCAGTTTAAAACGCCCGAGAGCCACTGAGGGTCAGTAGTCTCTGATAACTTGTGATTTCCTTCCTCCCCTGGGGTCTGTGATTTTTGTCTCGAGGGTTTGGATTTGAAGTGCAGAGATGCATGCAGTACCCTGAGGGCCTCCAATGTGGCTACTAATTCACCTCCTAAAATGGAGTGCTTTGGGGCACCCTGGACGTGCTGCCTCTGAGGACCAGGGCAGGCCTTTGGGGTTCACAGCCACCCCGCCCACAACCACAGAAGGACCAGCTAAGTGTCTGCCAGTCCTCAGGAAGGTGCTGTGGGCACTATGTAGTCAGCATTCACACGGTGCTCAGGACCCAGCAGTGACAGGGACCCGGAAGAGACGGTGCTGGCCGTGCTGGCCCGGTCAGTCCCAGGCTTCAGTGCCGTCCGCTTTCCCCCAGATGAACTCCTCTTCTCTGAGGAAGTCTAGCTACCGTGAGGCGGAAGTGAGATGACAACACTGAGGGTGACGGCTGGCATCTAGGACGTGGCATTTTCATTTTCAGGCTGAAGGAGGGAGAGGCTTCCCAGGTGACAGTCTGCGTGTCCTCCGTGAAGTCAACATCCGAGACTTTGGGCTGGCGTTGGGGCAGGGCAATGTGCAGACCTGAACAGTGTCCCTGTCTCTCTTCTAGTCATCTCCTGCGGAAGCCTGTCCTTCCCCCCCAACGGGAACAAGATCGGAACGCTGACGGCCTTCGGCGCCACGGCCATCTTCACGTGCAACACGGGCTACACGCTGGTGGGCTCCCACGTCCGGGAGTGCCTGGCCAACGGCCTCTGGAGTGGGTCCGAAACGCGGTGTCTGGGTAGGTTCCTCTGAGTTCTCCCACTGTTTGGTGACCCAGGTGGACGGGCTGGCACGGCTTTCTGCGCTAGGGCTCTGGAGGCACTGGGTCCTGGCGGGTCTCCAGGCTGCGTCACCCGAGGGCCTAACAGAGCATTGGAAGAGGCCAGGTTCTTAGTAGGAGTGATGAAGCATGGTCTCATGTCACCTTGCATGACATGAAGGTGACCTCACAGAGGCTGGGAGTGTGCCTGCACTCAGAGACCACCAGCCATGAGGTGAGGATACACAGACACAAGTTTTAAAGATACTCATGCAATTATCTTCTTAAAAGTATGTTGAGAAGTTGAAGTGACATTAATCTAGATTCATAAAAGCCCGGCGAATTATTTGAAACAGAGTGCGTGTAACAATCTTGGGTTTTTTTGGAAAGCTTTAAATATCATGCATGATAATTAATAAACGGGCTGTGGGTGTGTGAAAATGGTCGAGGCAGCTGTTGAGAGCACAGAGGTTCTTCACGGCAGCTCCCCAGGCCTGGGGGTCGGGCTCACACGGGCCCTCTGGAGCCCCTTGACCCTCACAGTCATGTGATCACTAAGCCTCGGCTGTGGTGGGCTTAAGCCCCCCCGGAGCTCGGATCACTTTAGGGTGGGCTGGAACCAGGGACCGGGAACAGTGAGGTCTGCTCTTCCTTTGAGTTGGGAGAATTTAAAGAAAGAGGACGAAGGCAGAGTAGGAACCCAGAGAAGAGCCGCCTCCAGACGTTCCTTCACTGCCCACAGAAGGACCACTGCAGTGCTGCAGGGAGCTGCTGAGTTCTCGGTGTGCCACGCACCCTCTGTGTTTCCAAGGTTTTTAACCCGGTACATGTGAGTAACATAACCTGTGTGACTAATGTCTTATTGGGGGAGTCCCTGAGGTCTTAGGAGACCGTGGGATGCCTTCAGTGCTTTGTGAAGTCACAGAGCTTCTGGGCTCTCCTGTGCTTTCCCGAATGCTCTGTCAAGGTGGGTGGCAGCTGAGCTGGTCTCTCCTTCAGGTGCTGTTGGTGTGTGTGGATGTGGTTATGAGGCAGGAGCTTAGAAGTATCCTTTAGAAATGGAAATTCTGAACCCCCAAACTTTTACTCGTACCTTTTATTAGGGCCTAAAAATGATGCTCGTTGAAAGAGTGAAAACAATATTAAATGGCATATTCAAAACCTCAAACTTTTATGATAAATAAATACCTATGAAAGTAATGCTAACATAAAATGTAGAAAACCAATACCTCCAAATGTGCCTGATGAGGACAGAATTATTAATCACAGTGTGGAAGAACAACTCGGGTGTTTGGGGTTAGATCAGGCTGCATGTGCGAGAGCACACTCTGCTGGTCAGGCCCAGTCTGTCCACAGTACCTGCCCGGTCCCTGTGCCATGGTGTAGTCCACATCCACCCGCTGTGTGTCTCAGAGCCGTGGGGTCCCCTGGGCCTCGGTGTTCCAGGGCCACGTTGTGATCCAGGTTCTGCAAAAGCTTAGTGGCTGCTGAGGATGAGTGAGCATCTCTGGTGAAGAATCGGGGCGCTGATGTTTGAGGGGTGCTTGGAAAAGCTTCTGATCATTAGTTTGAGAGTAAAGTTAGGAAACCAGTAGCTATTTTCAGATACTTAAAGTGCTGTGAGGTAAGAGAGGGAATAAGCCAGAGGTACCGTGAAGACCTGTGCTAAGATCTGCAGGTCATTCAGGGGTCAAAGGGTGGAAAAAGCAAAAGGAATTAACACACCTTCCCAGGCCAGGACTAGGGTCGGACAGACATCGGGGCAGCAGTCGTCCTCATCAGTTCATAACTGGCATCTCTGTGGACAGGAAAAGGTGGCTGCCTGACCCCAGGTGAGAGGCGCCTCCACACCTGGGCATTGTTCGCAGGGCAGCCTGCCCAGGGTGCAGGGTGGACGGTGTGCGGAAGGCAGCTGCCCCGTGGTGCTCTCTGCTGAGGGTCTGGGCACCCGGAGCTGTGCTGAGTCTGACTCTGTGTCCAGCGTGAGGGAGGAGACCTAGAAGCAGTTTCCAGGTTTGGGAGCGAGCTCTTCCCGAGGGAGGGAGTGTTCATTCTGGGAGGGCGCTTCTGTTCGCAGTGCAGGATGGGTCACACTCTGGAGCCCTGGTTGTGCCCAAGGATTTCCAGCAGGTGTGGGGGGATGGCCCAGACCCTTTGAACAGTGCAGCAGGAACAGCTAAGCCGTGATGGACAGTGCTGTCCAGGCTGAGCCCTGTGAGGCTAAGTGCAGGGGCGCTGTGTTTAGGGACAGGAAGGAGGGTTTTCGCGGCTCACATGCAGGTGCTGACTCCCTGCCGTGTTGGCAGTGTCTGGTGTCCACTCTGCCAGAGCCTCTGACCGAGGAGGGGTGTGTGTAAACAGCAGAGATGGGCTCAGGGGATGATCAGGGTTCTCCTTGCTGCACCTGACAGGCTTCTCCTGGGCCCAAGTCCCCAAGGACATGTTCTCACTTACCACCCTGCAGATCTGGCCAGGCCGGGAGTCGAGCTCCAAGAAGCTGGCCCACGTCTGCTCCACCAGTGGGAAGCTTCATGGTCCCCATGGGCCCTCATTATCTTTCCTGTGGCAATTTGCACAAGTCCTGGCAGGAGGGCATGTGTGGAATCTGGGCGCCCTGTGGCCACAGTTCACAAACCCTTGACCATGTCTGTCGCTGGACTTTGCGTGGTGATGGCTGTCATGTCTGCCACTGTGTCACCTCTTTGATGTGCAGTTGGCAAGTTGTCTGTGAGAGCCGTCCCGGGCACAGAACATCATCTTCTTACCAGACAGCGTTGCTATTATTTAGAGGAGATTTGCATCCCCACACTGAGGTGACCATGAGCAGAGGCGTGTTATGGTAAATGTATCATGGTGACCCTCACATCCCTAAAATAGCTAGGTGACATGATTCAAAAGGACATTTCTGACATTTTTCATTGTTCTTGGAGAATAAAGTTGGAATGTATTTTTCAAAGGCCTTGTATTTTTTCAGATTTCCAAGTAAAAATGTTTTATAAAACAACTGATAATCATGATAATTGTATTACCTCAAAAAGATGGCATTAGAGTAGAAATATCAAACCTACCCCTTCTATTTTATACAATACACAACAGGGTAAAATATGTGCTGTGTGTCAGCAGAGTAGGGAAAATATTTGAAAAACCCAATGCCAACTTAGCCAGAGGGTAAGTAGTTAAAAAAAAAAAAGAGTTTCCATCTATGCTTGTGTGCTTGTGAGTTTTACCTAATGGTATCCTTTTAGATCCTCAAGGGCTGTTGAGTAGCATGTGAAGATAAATGAGATGAGGTATTTCCTTCTATGGAATCTTTACGCAAGGGAAATACAAGTACCTTTAATACAAGTTGGGAATAATGAGTGTCAGGGGATGTGTGAAAGCAGCACTTCTGCAGAGGGAGGAGGTGAGAGACCCCGGGAGGAGGCTGGTGGAGGTGGGGGTGGTGAAGGCCCAGGGGAGGCACGGCAGAGGCCACCTGAATTACAGGTGGAACTTCAACACAGAGAAGAAAAACACGGTGATTCCAGGAGTCAGATCGCCCAGGCCCTGTGGTCACCGCGGGGATGCAGGGTTCTCAGTGGTGCAGGGTCTACTTGGTCTGCACAGAGCACACCTGGCACGGAACTCTCTGTGGCCAGGTGGTAAGTCCAGCCTGGACAATTGTGGAGAAGAACTCATGTGACATTGTGGCGAGGTCTGGTTCAGTGCTGTTGTTTGTGGCTGCTTTGTTTAGATATGAGGTATTTCCTGAAAGATCATGCTTGAGACAATGCAGGAGGGTTCAGAGGTAAAAGGATTAGATTATGGCAGTTGTGACCCAGCTGGTGAATTAATCCACTGATATGGGTTAACTGGGCAGTACTGCAAGCAGGTAGTACGTAGCTGGAGGAGGTAGGTTGCTGGGGCAAGACTTTGGGGTCTGTTTTGTTCCCGATGAGCAGAGCTCTGTCTGCTTCCTGGTGGCCATGCCGCTCTGCCCTGATATTCTGCCTTTCCTTGGGCTCAGAGTTATGGAGTTGGCTGACCATGGACTGAACCATAAGCCAAAATAAACTTTTCCTCCTCCAAGTTGTCTAGCGAGGACTTGCGGTCACTGAAATGCAAAGCTGACATGAGGTTGTCCTTAGAGATCAGTCTGATGGTGGTGAGATATGTTAAGAACACTGCAATGCCATCTGCTGAATCCAGAGCAAGAGAACAGAAAGAAACATATCAGAAAAGCAGGGTATTTAAAATGGGTATTACAAAGACAGCTTCACCTAACAGAGAAAAATCTGACTTGGATCGATTCTTGTCCTCCTTATAGACGGGCAGCACTTCCTTTGGGTTTGTCCAGGTCTGCGTGCACAGGGTAGGTTGGGAAGGAGGGTCACGAGACACTTCACAGGCAGACAAGACTGGGAAGGAATTCAGCCGGATGGGCATTATTTACCAAAATATTTAGGATCTACATAAAAAAATATGAACAGGCTAAAACTTTCTGACAGCCCAAAGACTGTCCATATCATGCTGGTACTGGCTTAAATGTCTCTTCATATCAAATCTGGCCTAAAATAATTGTGTGGCCCCAGGTTGTGTTAGACAGATGTTTTAGTCATCGTGTTCGCTACTTTAAGAGACCTGAAAAGAACAATTTTCGAGGGTGAAAAGTTTATTTGGAGGCTCAGGGTTTCAGAGGTCTCAGTCCATAGACAGCCTGCTCTACTCCTCAGGGCTCGAGGGGAGGCAGGACATCATGGTAGGATGCTGGGGGGAAGGGGCTCACCTGGTGATCAGGAAGCAGAGAGAGGGAGACTCCACGCACCAGCTACAAAATACAGACCCCAAAGCCACACCTGCAGGACCGCCTCCTCCAGACACACCCCATGGATTCAGTCCCCTCCCAGTTAATCCCATCAGGGGGCTCGGATCATGATTGGTCAAGACTCTCACCACCCTGTCATTTCTCCTCTGGACCTTCTGTGTGAGACGGTGTACATCTCACACGTGAGCTTTTGGAGGACATCTCACATCCAAACCATAACCAGAGACATTTGACAACCTGCCTGTTGTGGCAGAGAAATTGGACCTGAGCTGGGTGTGACTGCCACCTGCCGTATGCGGGACAGCCACATGCTCAGAGGGACTCCAGGCACTCGCTCGGTGGCCCCAGCCTTTGTGACACAGGACACTGCTCGGCATGGCCCTATGAGGACATCTCAGGCAGTGTTCCTTTAATATGCTCCATCTGGAGAGTGACATGTCTGCAGGTGCTCAGTGCCTGTGACAGTTTTCCTGCACACAGAGTCTGGCCCATTTGACATTTTGTGACCACTTACTAATACTCAAGAAGAGGCTGTAAACCAGCCCTGGCATTAACCGTCAAATCAGCTTGAGTCAGCCAAAGACACGGGCCGCAAGAGTGGCCGCCATCGAGCACACCGAGTTTCTAATGCTGCCACGGTGCAGGGTATGGGTAATGCTGAGAATGCTGTCATCAGCAAAAAGCCCCAATAATCACAAAGCAAATACTAAGGCTGAACATTTGGTTTATAGATTTTCTAAAAATAGGCTTTGTTCTAATCCCCACACCAACATTTAGTATGTGTTCTGATAGAAACTGACACATTGAGAAGGTGACCTTAAGAGGGGAGAGCGTGTGGGTGTCGGAGCATGTGGCCTTGGGAGAGAAGGGTGCCCCTCCCATGGTTCCCGCTAATGGCACAGACCCCACATCCAAGGCTGCAGCTTCTGTGCTACACCTGGGAGAGCCTGGTCCTGCTCCCAGTTGGCACAGTGAGTTTCTGTGGTGCAAGAAGAACCTAATAATCTCCAAATTAGAGCTCATTTCTGAAACCCCACATCTTCACAGACCTTCCCTTGGTATCCATGGGAACCGGTTCCACAACCCCAAGATTCACAAATGCTCGAGTCCGTGAGGTAAGGCACAGGGCAGACCTGTGCACACACGTCACTATGCACGTGAGCCATCTCTAGGTGGCTTATTGTACCTGGTCATGTGCAACCCTGAGGAGATGGTTGTCACGCTCTGTCACTTGGAGAATGATGACAATCAAACTCTTTTTTGGATGTATTTTCTATCCGTGTTTGAGCTGCAGATGCAGAATGTGTGGGACGAAGGGCTGACTGTCCTCGTAGGTGGCTCTGACCTGTCCTCCCAGCCTGTGAAGTGCCCACATGACCTTGGTGTGAGGTTAGATCCTCTGGCAACACTCTCTGTCCTCCATTAGCATCGGAGGCGCCCAGAGTCAGTCCCTCAGAAGGTCCTCACTGGAGAGCAGCGGCCTGACTCATTGCACCATCGAGACAGAGTGGTCCATGGGATGGAAGAATACTATCTATCTGGGGATCAGATTCTCTCAATTAAATGTGGCTTCATGGAGACACACTGTAGAAGGAGCGGGAAGAAATCCCCCGTGGTACCTGCAGGAAAGGGGAAGGGACCGAGGCCACCCAGAGAACTGACTTTCAGCGCACCCTCTCCACCAGAGAGAGGTGAACAGGAGGCCTGGTTCACACAGGACCGCTTACCCGAGAACGTCCACACGGTAGAGTGGTAGCATACAGACAGAACCTTCTAGAACAGGCCTTAGCAGGGCTGCCCTGGAGACCCCAGAGTGCTGCTCCTGGGTCCGAGTGCTGACTGAGCTACACAGGTGACAGTGGAGCAGTGGCCTCCTGCCGTGTCCTCCCAAGTGGACGTCAGACAGCAGAGCTGCAGAGGGGCAGGGACTCGTGTGGCCGCCTGCTCTGCTCCCGAGCTCTGCCGGGCACTCGCTGCTGGGCACTCGCCGCCGGCCCCAGGGAAGCCTGCGCTGAGGCAGGGGGCGTCTCCTCCAGCCCGCCCTTCAGCCCCTGGCTCTGGCTTTGGCCTTCCCGTCACTCAGCGTCCTTGCTTGGAAGACAACTCAGCCTTCCATCCATCTGGCTCCTGATTTCAGAGCTAGGGTAGACGAGTTATTCGGCAGATTTTAGGTCCTCATGAACCAATTTTAGAGAGTGTTAAGTTTTTTTCCTATTCTAACCAAAATACAGTGAGAGCGAGTTTCAAAGCCGGGTAGGGGGAGTCTCAGTGCCAGCTAGGGAGACAGGCTGTGCTTGGTGGGAGGTGCGGAACGAGGTCCACCCCTTCCTCACAGTGAGTGCACCTCAGGCCGGGCTGTGGGACCACCCGTGCTCTGTCCTTGTTAGTGAGTTCCAGCAGGCCCTCTGCAATGGCGGATTTTATCTAGTTTGTTTTTTGAGTTTTAGCGTGTAAAATACTTAGCTGAGCCTAACCAAAGTCTAAGTACCTACCCCGGCACTGAATTCTCCATTTTGCTTCTGAGCCAGTTTGGGGAAGTTGGTGAATTACCCGTGGCATAGTCACACCTCCCGAGCACAGGGGTTGGGGGTGGGATGGAGAAGTTCTAGAAGGTGGTAGTGAAGGAATTTGTCACTTCATGGTTGAACAGAAAAAAGAGGAGGCAGTGCCTTTAGGACATATCTAAATCTGTCCCCGTCTATATGTTGACTGAAAACTGAAGGTTTGATTTCAGCATCTCCCTAACCTTCCGTCACTCACTTGCCAGTTCTCCGGGTACAGGAGTGCCAGGCTCGTGGGTTCCGGGTAAGTTTGGTAGGAGTTAGGCCCACGCTCAATGCCCCAGCGCTCTGTCCAGGCTGTGATGGTTACCGGCTGACACTGGCCAGGAGGCCAGGGTGTGTGATGGCCAGGGTGCTCCTGCCCCAGGCCTGCTCACAGAAAGCACGCCATGCTCTATGTTCATGCTAGAGCCAAACCTCAGGGAAAAAGCGCCCGGACCTGGCATCGCGGCCTGGGGTCGGCCAGATTACCGCAAGACTTCAGGTACTCGATATGCTGTTTCAGCCGAGCAGGGCAACCCTCCCCCCATAAGTTTTAATTTTGCAGTGAATAGAGTTTTGTTCTTCTTTGCTGTTGCTCACACTCTGTGGAGCTGAGCTACTAAGTCCCTGTCACAGTGGAAGAGCCACAGAGCGAGCCTGCTGTGTGCGCATGGGAAGCTGAGCAGACACCACAATGGCTGTCCTGCTGTGCTCACAGCCGTGGGTCAGATGAAGTCTCCCTCCTTGTAGTTAGGGAGAGACCGCAAAGAGTAACTGAAATTTCTGATCCATTACTAGAGTCCTTTCAATCGCCCTTACTGGTTAAAGTGGCTCCTCCTAGGACCTGAGAACTCCCTCTTTCAGGCAGGGTCCCTGGTCCTCTGTGACTCCAGTCTCTGCTGCCCACGTCCACCCCAGGAGGTCCCTGCGTGTTCTGTCTGCCCGTGGGATACTCTCCGTGATGGAATCCGCTCTTCACTTAATCCCCAGCACCACCAACATCACTGGCCCACGGCAAATGAGTGGGTTACTGACGTGAAAGTTAGCACAGGAGAGGACGCATTAGAGTACGTGAAGGACATTACTGTCCAACAGCGAAGTCAGCTTACTTCTCTTCAGAGCATTAAGGAATGAGTAATGGTTCAGGACACGAACATCATTACATACCAGTCTGATGGTAGGTGTAGAGAGAGCTCTGCATGTGTCAAGCCTGAGACACCAAAGCAGGGTGGCAGCAAGGAAGGTAGCAAATATTCTCCTCTTGTGCAAAGAACATAGCAAAATGTTCTGAACAGCAGGAGCTCAGGGTGGGTTTAGTTCACATTCCGTCTAAGGCAGGTCCCCTTCTGCAGCCTTCTGACACAGTAGAATTGAGATTTGGGTTAAACGCTGTAAGTGAGGGTGTGTGGATGACCTGTATTTGTGAATAGCTATAGTAGTTCTAAGGCTTTGAAGGTGTTAAAGAAGGAAGTTCTGAGAGCAGAGTAAGTGGAAAGGACTTGCTGCTACCTCCTCCCATTGGGAAGCCAGCCGTCCACAGGAGCCCACGTGGGGAGGATCAGGGAGCAAGCCACCTGTGGAGTCTTCCTTCTGGCGAGCGCTGGGCTGGGGTGAAGTGTCTCCGTAGACACCTGCATTTCCACAGGGGCTCAGTGCCGGCTCCTCCGAGATCCCAGTCCACCATGGTCAGAGGGGCTGCTGCAGGAGTGGTCCCCACAGGGGCTGCCCTGCCTCCCTAAGTGCAGACACCTCCTCACCCTGAGAGCGCTCACTGCCAGCCTCTCGAAGCTGCCTGCTGCCTCAGACTCAGCTCGCTGACTCAAAAACTCAAGTTACTAAGTTCACAAGTGAGTGTGGCTGGTCACGTTCTCCCAGGTCAGGAAAGAGAGCGGGGTGTTAGGACTGTGGTTGGAATGCCCCTTCTTCAGCATCCCTATGCCCAATCCCAAGTCCCCTCCACTCGGAGTGATGACAGGCTTCAGAGGTGACCCCAAGTACCCAGCACCACCTAGAATGCACCAGGAAGTAGGTGGCCCATGCTTTTGGGGGATCCCACTGTGTCATTTTGCTCTGTGTTCTAAAAATTCGGTATTTGCCCATCTCCTCAGAAGTGGCTGGAACCCTGGGTACACGGGAACACACTGGTCCTCCTGGCTGGGGCTGCATGCTGGGCCAGCGCTGGACAAGCAGAGTGCCTGGGGTGGGCACCGGTCTTTGCAGCCCATGTCTGCACCCTAGGGCAATCCTCCTGGTCCTTGAGCACACGTGACCTCACTCATCATGCCACCTTGCTGATAATAGGTTTGATTCCAGGACCAGGAGAACTCAGGTCTCTAACGCTGGCCTAAGCAGAAATAGAGAGTATGATTTAGATGTTTCCATAGTGGTGAAATGAGCCCCATCCGGGTGTGACAGCTTGCCACCCTTCAGTGCTGGCTGTCCTCCGACTTCAGAGCACCCCTGGCTCCATGCTCCGTGCAGAGGGCAGTGGCCAGGGCCCACCCTGCGCACTGCCTCCGCTTGATCTGTGCCTCCCCGGCACAGGCTCACTCTTTGGGTAGAGAAGGTGGGGCGCCATTTTTCTTGTTGGTGGCCATCCAAACCCGCGTGCGACTCAGACCCTGTTAACGTTGGTGAGTTTTAATCCTTCCTGTTTGGTGATTGATAAGGTGCTCTTTCCATATGTGTGTGAAAGACAGAAAACTCACAGGCAAGTTGGAGGGCGGAGAGGGGCAGGGAAGAGAGAGCTGAGGTAGAAGCAGCCCGGGGCCAGCCGGCAGGGACGCTGAGTGTCCACCGGCGGGGAGAAGGAGCCCCGCCCTCCAGAGCCTCCCTGGCCACACTGGGTGTCCCTCTTCTGTCCCTGCTGTGGGGAGGGGAGACCTGGCAGGCACTGGTGGTCCTCCTGGCCTCGCCAGACTTTCCTTTCTTGGGACACACTTGACATGGGTGGCTCAGGCCCCCCCGCCCCCTTGGGCACCTGCCAGCCATCCTCTAGAGTCTCCTAGGTCCAGGCCAGTTCAGTGCACCCGTGGCCGCCCTCCACTCCTGCCCCGCCACGGACGCCTGTTTCTGTGGGTCTCAGGCACCTTCCCCTCTCCCTGGCTCACCTGTGACTCAGGTCCAGGCACCTACCTTCTGGTCTCTCTCCCTCTGCAATTCCCAACCCTGTCTCCTGCTGAAATTCCTCATCTTCTCTTTTCTGCCCAACAGTCTGCAAGCCCTGCTCGTGTTGATCACAGTGTTTCCTCCTCTCTGGGGCATGTATTTGGAAATAGAACACATAACTGATCTAAAATGACATAGTAGAATAGATCAGTGGGGAAACCATAACTAGGTAGGGAGATAATCATAAATAATTTCATATTAGAAACAGAACTTAATTTATGCATAATTATTAGGAAAAGAAAAACGGTATAAAACATCATAGGTATGGAGAGATTCCAATGCTGTCAAGACTTGACCAAAACCGTAGTCCCCTCGTAGCTCATTGCAGAAGGCCATCTCTCAGTCCCTCCTGCGGGATGCTTCTGTTTTTCAGCTGGCCACTGTGGCTCCCCAGACCCGATCGTGAACGGCCACATCAGTGGGGACGGCTCCAGCTACAGGGACACGGTGGTGTACCAGTGCAAGCCTGGCTTCCGGCTGGTGGGCACTTCTGTTCGGATATGCCTGCAGGACCACAAGTGGTCGGGGCAGACCCCCGTTTGTGTCCGTGAGTACAGCTCCGACCTGCCCCCTGGGGCTTCCTCTCCTACTCACCCCTCTGCTCATTTTCAATGGGTCCAGGGACAAGGTGTCCCGTGTCTGCTCCCCAGAGCTCAGCACAGAGCGGAGGTGGAAGCCCCCTCCATGGAGGAGTGTGCCCTCCTGTCTGGGCGCAGGTCAGCCCCACAGGGCCCTCAAGGGGCCACACTCTATACTTCTGTGTTGTCTGCATTGGCCACGGATTCACCACGAATCCAGTGTAGTAAGCCGTCCTTTGATAGCAAGAGGCGGGGTGTAGTGTGATAACCGTCCTCCAACTCTAGACCTTCAACGACAAATATTGACTGCTGTTTTTAGATAAGAATTTTGCTGCAAAATTCCCTTTAGACCAAATGATCTTCTGAGATATTCTTTGTTTTTCTGTGAATTAAGCAAACAGGATGTTGATGTAACCACACTGCAGTGACAGGTATCACCTGTGACAGTGCTGGGGCGCTGTGCAAAGCTCAGAGATAAAAGCTTTACTTAGAAGGAAAGATGTTGATGAGACAAGCAGGAGGAAGACACCAGGTTTGTGGCCTTTCTTTTGGGAGGTCCAGACATCCCCTTGCTTACGTGGCTGTGATGTAGGACACTGCATAGGGACAGCTCACTGCGTCTCCAAGGACCCCCATGCTAGGCACTCAGAGCCATATTGGAGTGTGCAGTTATTTTGCCAATGTCATGATATTTAAATTGGTACTGGAAACATTTCACATAGAACACTCAAAGTTTCAAGCAAACCCCATGATATTTCAAACTGGTGTGGCGTAGGGGACAATATTCAAAATGCAGGATCATTGCAAACATTCTTGACATCTCTTGTTTTTAAATCACTGCTATTCTGTCACGATCCGACTAAGGAATAATGAAATTATAAGTGGCAGGTGTGGCTTGGTTTCCAAGGATGTGGTAAAACCTGCCTGTCTTCAGGCCTGTGGCTGCTCTCCCACAGCCCCCGGCAGCACACTCACCTGTGCAGCGGCAGTGGGAGACCCTGGCCGTCATGTCCTCCGCTCACCTGTGCTGTCAGTGCCAGGTGTTGGCCGTGCCTGCTGAGCAGGGAGAGTGACGTAACCTGTCTTCCCGCAGCCATCACCTGTGGACACCCGGGGAACCCCGCCCACGGGCTCACCAACGGCAGCGAGTTCAACCTGAATGACCTGGTGAATTTCACCTGCCACACGGGCTACTTGCTTCAGGGTGCGTCCCGGGCCCAGTGTCGGAGCAACGGCCAGTGGAGTAGCCCCCTGCCCACCTGCCGAGGTAGGAAGAGCCTCTGGGAAGGGGGCCTTTGTCCCGAGGGCGTGGCGGGCTGAACAAAGTGGGTGTGGGAAGGCATTTCTGAAGACAGCAGTCTGTCCTGCGGCATGGCTGGAGAGCAAGTCACAAATGCCCAAGGTCCTCCCCTTCTAGCAGGCGCCCTTCCCTGGCTCTTTTCCTCATTCCTGCACCCAGCACTTCTGCCGTAGGCACTTGGCGCGCTGGTCTCTATGCTTCTAGACTCACGAATGCATTTATGAAGGCCTCAATGTTGTTAAGTTTTAATTAATGATTTTTGATTCATTTATTTAAAGACAGCCAGACACTGGGCTAAACCGGGAGTTTCCAAGAATGTTCTGGGCTAGGTGTTGGTGTGTGTAGCTGTACCCACTCCTAATCCTTCAGAGTTGGCTTCCTTTCTTTCGTGGAGACGTCTCCCTCACTGAGGGCAGGGCATGTTGCTATGGAGATATGGGGAGATTCCAATGCTGTCAAGACTTGACCAAAACCATAGTCACCTCGTAGCTGGTTGCAGAAGGCCATCTCTCAGTCCCTCCTGCGGGATGCCTTTCCTGGTGGTAAAGTGACGGGACAGGCAGAGGCTTCCAATCACCCCTGCTTTCCCAAGTACCCCACTTACCCCCTGGGCTCCCAAGAAAGCCGTATTCAGCCAGTTCACTGGACATGGAGACCAGTCCTCCACAATTGCTAGTTTTGTGTAAAAGTTGGCCATCTGGCTCCGTCCGAGTTCTGGCACTAGCCTACAGTGTAGTGTTTGGCTTGGACTCAAAGGCCAAGTGAAGCCACAGAATTGTACCCTGCCCTAACGTGCTGGTGTGAGGACTGGCACGCTCCTTAACCTGTCAGTAATTTTATACCCAGTAGAATGATCCCAGATCACTGTGTCCTCTGTGATCATCTTACACAGCTGTTCGACTTTTTAGGAAGTTTCTTATGCTATTGTATGAATACTGTTTTCTAGCTTTAAATGCCACAGTTGACACTATCTTAATGAATCCTCTGCTTTCTTCTCTGAAATGAAAGGGGGTAGCTGCAGGGCAGCCCTAGGTGGTAGGAACCGCGGCAGAGCTGTCTCTTCATAGCTACACTTGGTGCACATCCTAGCGCTCCAGCCACACTCATCTTTTAAACATGAAAAACAAAAGCAAAGCTTCCCTGTGTATTTTAAAACAGAGCATTAGATCTGTAATTCAAAGAGCACTTTGAATCTCCATTTAACTTCAGGAAAATTCAGCTTCACCCTTTGCTTGTAGAGATGAAAGATATATCCTCCTTTTAAGAGAATTGGAAAGAGCCTTCCTTAAAAATATCTTTCACAGGCATTGGGGGACCCCCCAGGGTTGTGCCATTCCCGCGTCTGCCTCTGTGCCACCCTCCTGGCAAGCAGAATGCAGAGCTGAAGCGGCGGCCATCAGATATCAGCCCACTCTGCAGCAGGTGGCTCGAGTTGGGAGTCCAACGAGGACATACCGCTTTGCCTGAGCAGGGGAGGTGATTTAAAACCCAGACAGGCAGCACCAACCCACTGGCTTCTTCACACTTTGGAAAAAGAATGTGGAAGGAGTTCAGCTTAATATTTAAACAGAGCTCCCAGACTGGCGGTGGTCTCTCAAAGCCACCCCAGTCTGGAGCCTCGTGAAATCTCACACAAGCAGCCACACAGGGAGGCAGCCTCAGGGAGCCGGGACCCCTGCTTGGAACTCCAGGGAACTGGGTGGAGTCCCAGCACAATGCCGGATACACCTAGCTCCTGTGCTTACGTTGTTATTGAGGTACAGTTTATAAGACATGGTCCAATTTAGAAGGTGCTGTTCACAGTGCTGGGTGGCCCTCCCCAATGTCTAGTTCCAAGCACTGTGATCACTGCCAAAGGAGACCCAGGCCCATAAGTACTGCATGTGTGGTGTTCTGTCCTGTGACCTGTGTTCCACCTGCTCACGTAGGAGGACACACAAAAACGCGTCTTTGAGGCTTCTGTGCTGAGTGGAGAGGGCCATCGCTCAGCCTCCCCTTCTGCAAATTCCACTTAGGGGGATTCCTGGTGGGGTTTGCATCTGCCGCCTCTTCTCTATGGTGGGACTGAGGTGAAGACAGAGAGCACCCTGTGTTTCCTGAGCCCCGTGGGAAGGCAGCAGGAGCCGAGGCTGCCCCTGTGTCTCCACAGTGCTTCACCATTTTCATTTCCTCATTCTCATTTTGCTTTCGGTAGAGGGGACATTTTAACTAATAAATTACACGTTATACCTTCCAGCATCCATTAGGCATGGGGAAATGCAGTTTTGAACCATTTCTGTTCGAACCACTTGAAATTCTGGGTGACTTTTTAGGGAAACATTTCATATTCCATGAGATTTTCCAACTCTCAGCATGAGCCTTGACTGTGTTTCGGGAGCCTTTGGTCAGCTGTGTTCTGGACACTTCTGTGCCTTCTGTGTGCCCAACAATTCGTCAATTCCTGGTTCAAAAACCCTCTCCACTGGTGTGGATTTATCCACAGCACAGTCCTGTGCGTCAGTTCTTACCCGGCTGGGGAAGTGCACCCCAGCCCTAGAGCTAACCTGCACCCATCAGAGCAACCAGTGCTCAGAGACACTCCCTGGTGCAGCTTCCAGGCAGAGACGTTCCGTGCTAGTGTGCACGCGTGGTGAGCAAGGGTCCCAGATGTCAGAGGGGCGTGGCCACTGAGGAAAATCCACTGTCACCTGGGGTGGAGCCACCGAGAGCAAGCAATGTTCACCGGTCAGTGTCCAAGGGGCTCCCTGATGGCTGCTGCTATCCCCTTGGAAGCCGAGGAGAACTGCACGCCCTGAGGTGTAGGTGAGAAGGAGGGATTGGTGGCCTCCATCTCCCGGGATGCTGCCTCCACCAGCTGGGGCAGCAGGGCAGATGTGCAGTGCAGGAGACGACCCCTCCTGCTCATCCTCCTGACAGCCCACGTACCAGCCATGGACAATCACTGACCATGCTATGCCGCAAATGGGGCTGGATTCCCACTTGCATGCTTTTCCAACATAAAGTCTTGCAATTCAGCCAAGACACTGAGGCTCCTTTTTTCTCTGTCCCCTGCAAAGCAGACTCTGGTGGCATTCTGTTGGTGGGGGTGGGGACGTCCCACCAGGATGCCACTGGCTCCTTGTTCACAAGTTCTAGCTGCTCTCCAGACAGTGTGGGTGCTCTGTCCAGCTTGAAAATGGACAACTGGGACTTGGAGACTCTATGTTATCACTATTCATTATGTAGTGAGCAAGGGACACTGAACTACACAGCCAGGGGCCGTGGAAGTGGGGAACAGGTGGATAGTCCCCCAGAGTGAGTCTCCCAAAATGGAAAGCTGGCATTTCCAAATGGCATCTCTGCCTCCGACTCTGGCACCAGAATGTCTCTGCCTGGAAGCTGCACTGGTTCTCCTTGAGAACGAACTGAACACTGAGCCAGCAGTGGATACCAACCTGGCTACTCACTCAACTCTGCTCAGCTCTCGGAGGAAAACACGGACACCCTGAGGACTGGATGGGCAATGGAGGGACATAGCTACTGCTGCTGCCCATCTCTGGTCATGGCTCAAGGACCTAGGAAAGCACCACTCCGCCCTAATCAAACTGCACTGCCCTCCCAGCCTGACTGAGCAGCAGAGCACACTGAAGGGTGACCAGTGCGTGCCCAGAGCGACGGTCAATGCATCTTCCCCAGGGATCAGCACAGTTATGCCTGGTGCCTTCAGCATCTCAGAGGCCCTACAGCTGTCCCCACAGAACCTTCTAGTCAATGACATTTAAGACCCTACTCAATGCTGAATGCCATGCTAGACACTGTCGATGTGGCACCTCGTGTCTCAAGTGGCTGACAATCCAGGACCTGGGTGTGGCTGCCAAGACGGGGAGAGATCACCCAAGATTCTGTCACCCAAGGAGAATGTCTCCCAAGGAAAACATCCATAAAGAGAATGTCCCAAGTAGAAAGCCACCCAGGGAGAGCATCCCCAGGGAAAATGCTGCTGAGACCTCTCCAGTTGGCACACCAACCCGTCTTGTTGGACAGAAGATCAGATGAACCAAAACGTGTGAGCTTCTTAATCTGTTTCCCATTTTTCTCCAGTATACCTAAAGAAAGAAGAGAGGAAATTAGCTTGGATACATATCATTCATGATTCTGTTTTGTATTTTGGAGCCCTGTTTGGTCCTTTTGGGATCAACTCTGCAACACAAAATTAGAGAGTCCTGAACCCTTCGTTAGGAGTTCAGCCTTTCCTTACCTCCCTCTCTTTCCCTGGAAGCCCACTTCTGTTGGAAGCTGCTACCTCATACGCATGTGTCCACAGGTAACATGGGCACTGACCCACAGTCAGTGACCCCTGGTCATCTCTCGACTGCCCGCCCACCCGAGTTTCCACTCTTTTGCATTGCTTTGCTGGCCTCACTTCGGAAGCAGGTGACAGCGGCTAACGCCCTGGACGGGACTGGTGGGCACGTGATGGAACAGCACAGGGCACATTGTAGGAGGGCAGCGCAGGAGGGGGTGACGCCTACCAAAAACAAATGGCACCCAACTCCAAAACTCCAAGTTAAAATAAAGTGGCTCCATGATCAAAATGGCCAGGGCTTCTCAGCGTACACTGCAGTAAGGCTCATTGTGGGTCCCTGGAATCTTCTCAGGAAGGTTTAAAGAGAGCACGGATCATACCTGTGAGCTGTGTGCATCGTCTCCCAGACTCCTGCAGGATTCCCCATGAGCCACCTGATGTGGGGTGCTGGACAGCCCACAGATCCCCTAGTCCTGATGGAAAGAGAAAAGCCATCAGAAATTTGGATGGGAACCCCGGGTACCTCCATGCTGAAGTGAGACTGGGTTGGGCGCCCTTTTCTACAGACTCTGTCTCCTTCCTGAGGTGTGCCCCTCATGGTTAGCGTCGACCCTTAACAGACAGAAGCTTTACTACTCCTGCAGGCTGGTGACAGGCCAGAGAGTCAGATCCAGGAGCTGGCTGAGGTCCTTTCTCCAGCTTAGTAACTCCGTCTGCAAACAAGTTTAGGGAAATAAAGAAGGTGTCCTTTTTATTAGCAGTAATCTCTTTCTGGAAGAAGCAAATTATTCAGTGGCAGATTTCATAAGGAGCTTTGGAAACAAGCACCTTACATTCCAGAATCAGCTTAGCCATTGCCTCTCAGAGGGTCATGTTTCCTGTCAGGAGATCTGAGTCTTTGTCCCCAAATCCAAAGCACAGTGTCAGCCAGTTCACAGTGAGCTGTTGCATACCTACCTGACCACGTCTTCTGGAGGTTCACCTAGGTGTCTCTTCTTCACCTAATAATTTTCATATTGCATGCAAACTTAGGAGACATTATTTTTCTTTAGTTTTATAAAATTGGGTATTTAAATACAAAGATATTAAACAGATATCCCTGTGTGATTGTTCACCTGAACATGGGAGTAATTAAGAAAACATGGGATTAGGTTATGTTATGGCTGGGGAGGATAAAGAAATGGCAACATCAGAGCATAAATGTCACTAAATAATCATTACATAGATAATCGCATTGAAACGTTTTATGCTTCAAAACGTTAAAATGGTAAAATTTTACAGATGAAGTGTGAGCTGATGCAGGAATCAGCCTCAGCATTGTGGCCTCGCTGCAGGGGGTGAGGAGGGCAGCAGGAGCAGGCGGTAGCCCCGGCCAAGAGGCTGCATCTCCAAGTTGCCCCACCCACCCTGACAGGGCGCAGCAGGCCATGCAGAGGGGAGAGGAAGAGGAACCTTTATCCCACGGTGCTCGGAGCTGGGAAAGGCTGTGTGGTGGTGACATTCATTCTCTGTTTGATTACAAAGTCAGATTTGCATTTATCACATACACTGCACATTTATTATGCCAAAATGTGCAAGTTACATCCAGAAAGAAGAAATGACTTATGAATCTTCTTTGAAAACAATAGTGGATATGCCGTTTTGCTTTTTAAAGGGTATTACGTAATATTTCCTATGCAATCTCAAATCATTACATACAATCTTATGTAAGCATAATTTTGTATTACACACCCTCTTACACATTACCCAGGACCCATGGGTTATCGCCCACATTCAACCAACCATCAATCAAAAATATTTTCCTCAACATGTCTGTTTCAAACATGTTTGGAAAAAAACCTGGATCTGTACTGAATATGTGCAGGTTTTTCCTCATTCTCATTCCCTAAACAATATAGTCAACACCTGTTTACACAGTATTTACATTGTATTAGGTATCATAGGAGGGACTTTAAGAAAATAGGAGGGTGTGCATTGGGTACATGTAAATATTATTCCATTTGCCATAAGGAACTTGAGAACCCTTGAGTTTGGGCATCTGTGAGAGCCCTGGGACCAGTTTCCTACAGACACTAAAGAGCATGCAATTTATGTGCAGGGACTAAAGAATAGCTGTCTACACAATCTACTACCACCTCGGCAGTCTGTTTACCTGGGCCGTCATGTGACCAAGTGTCATGAAGAATGTCACATGAAACATCATCCTCATCCAAAACTAGGATCCCTAATGACACCAGCACTGCCTGGACTCAAGGTCACTGAGGCTTGCCCACGACCTGCGGCTGCTAAGAGAGGCCCTGAAGAGCAAGTGCTTATTTATTTATTCTTTGTCAATAGAGTGTGTCTTAGAAATCCGTCCAAAGCTCAGAAGGACAGCAAACAGCGGGTGAGGAAGAGTCTCTCGGACTTTGTGCACGGCTCAGGGACAAGCTCCAAGGGCCCTGAGGTCAAGATGGAAACACCCTCACGCAGGTCCTTTGCAGCCCCTTTCCCGGGGTCTCCCTCCTTGACCTCAGGCACGTCCGTTTGTTAAGAAGTCGCCTTGGGAAGCCCTTAGTGTCTTAGTAACAGGGTTTGGGGAGATCTGCTGAGTCTGGGGGCGGGGGCTGGTGCCCACCCCTCCCCCGTGGGCCCCTCTCTCTGTGTCTCCATTTCTCTCTCTCCACATCTCTGTCTCCCTCTGTCCCTCTCTGTGTCTCCATCTCTCGTTTCCTATCAGAGTACTGAGAACACAGAGAGCAAGGTCAGGAAGTCTCCAGGCCCCTGGCACCCTTTTCTCAGCAGTGTCCCCAGGGCCAGCCCCTCCTGGAACTGCAGCAAGGGCTCTGCCCTCTGCCCTCTGCCCTCTGCCCCTGCCCTCTGCCCTCAGCCTGAGCATGTGGCGGTGCAGATCACACACTCTCCTGCCACCTGCATGATGAACTCCGAGCAGCCAGTGGAGTACCTACGGCTGGGTCCTGTGCTTCCTGTGGCACACGGGGCTGTCAGGGCCAGCACCCTGTCCCACAGCACCCTGTGTCTGAGGCCCCGTGCCCACACTCCCACCCTGGCCTGCTGCTCTGCAGTGACAGAGGGAAAGACACTGATCTTTCCATTTCAACTGCAGTTTCCTCAAGTGAGACGCCTGCCAGCACCCGACCCCATCTCTGCTCCCTAAGGTCCGTCCCAGCCAGAGAGGCTGATGGACTCCTCACTGTGACCTTCTGAATCCAGTGAGGATCTCAACAGAGGGTCTCACATGCTCCCCAGTGTGTGGGCCTGTAGTTACCTCTGTTCTCAGAGTGTCACACAGCAGCAGGGCTGTGTTGTATGCTTTACTCTTTCCACTGCAATTACGAGGATGGAAGGCCCTCCTTATCCACAGTGGACACATCCTGAGCCCAGGGGATGCCTGAAGGTCAAGGTAGTCCCTGACCTATACTGTCTATACTGCTTATTTTCCTACCAGCACACACACATACATGCTAAAGTGCAATTAGAAATTAGACCCATTAAGAAATTGACAACTTAATAAAATAGAATGATTATTACAGTACTCTGTGATAAAAGTCATACGGATGTGTTCTGTTTCTCTCAACATATCTGGTTACCGTGCTCACCCCTCTTCTTGGGATGATGAGACATGGCTCGGCTACCATGTGAGGGTTACGTGAACACAGCACGTCAGTGCCTCCACACTTGCTTAAGAGTTGAGATGGTTACTAAGTGAGTAGCAGGTGGGTAGTCTATACAGAGTAGATACACTGGACCAAGGGATGACCACACCCCAGGCAGGATGGAGAAGGATGGCTACTCAGAACGCCACATGATTCAAAACATATGAGTTATCCACTCGTAAAGTTTTCTGATTAATAATTCCAGAACACAGTTAACCCTGGGAGACTGAAACACTGGGAAGCAGAAGCAGGGGGAAGGTGAATGATGATACAGTATTTGTTCCAAAAATAGGAATTATCAGTTCATATTAACCCAGTGCATTTTTGCCAATTTTACTGACCGTTAGTTTTTGGTTTTTAATTTCAACAAAAGCTTAGCCCCTAGCACTTAGTTTTTAAAGTTTAATTTGACAGTTTCAATGTACTTTTCCTTTTTTGTGTAAGAATCATATTGAAATTAAAAAATGATAAACTGTCTTCATGGTTTGTTTTTAAAAACAAACACAGAAGCCAGTTTGGCCCGAGGGCACATCTTGCACAAGTACCAGCTGTGAGGAGAGGTGGGAAAGGGGACCACGCCTCCTGGCGCGGTTTTCAGACCGCGTGCCTGTCGGAAGCAGGATCTGTGCCAAGGATGAGGAGGTTCTTTGGATTCTGTCTCGGATTCCGCATTTTTAACCAGATTTTGGATATGCAAGTTAATTACACGGTTCTGCTCTGACCGTCTCAGAGGCCCTGAAAGTAAAACCTTATCAACTTTTTAATTTACCATAAATTAATATATATTTAATGAATTAATAAAGTTTAAAAATGCACAAGGGAAATATATTGTTTAATGTAAGAATTTACTATAAAATTCCTTTTATTTTTTTGAGAACTACAAATGGAACTTGGATTGCACTGCTCAGTGGTGAGCAGCTGAAGCCCGCTCTGGTTCCAGAGGGAGGATGGGCTGCAGTGGCAGGAATCCGCGGGACTGGTCTGGGGGCTGCGTTGCCCCAGAACCCAGCGTCTGCGAATGGTCACTGCACTGGATAACTTGCATATCCAAAATCTGGTTAAAAATGGGGAATCTGAGACAGAATCCAGTGCACACACTGTGGCTGCCCTTCAGCCTGCGGCTGGCACCGAGGACAGACGGGTGTGCAGACAGCTTCTCTGGGGTGGAGGGGAAGGAACCAGAGCTGAAATTCACCTCCATCCCGTCCTCAGGGAGGTTCTCAACAAAAAGAGGAAGGCGGGGGTCGGGGGGCTGATACTGCTTCCATTGCCTGGACAGAGATGGGGGGTAGACAGGATGCCAGAAGGGCACAGGTGGGGTGGCCCTTGTCCCGGGAGCAGCAGTCAGGGCCTGCTGTCTTGCTGAGTGGGGCGTGTGAAGGGAAGGGGTGAGCCGCAGCCAGGTGATCAGAATCAGGTCTCCGCACGGGGCCTCGGGCACCCCATCCACCAGCATCCACACCTGCGTATCAGGGCAGCGGGCCGTGTTGGTGGCCAGGACTTCAGTCCTCGTGGTGTCTGTAGGACAGGCTTCTAGTGCGACTCCTGGGTGCCTGTGTCCCCACCTGTGTTTATGTGTTGACTGGACATTTTAAAGTCCCAGCAGACATGATGAGGGGGAAGCAGAAGGCACGGCCCAGGGGAATTCCAGCCGTTCTCTGCAAAACACAGGAGGGGACCCAGGGATTGACTGGGAGGACGAGGGGTTTGTGAGAAGGCTGTGCCAGACGAGTGTTCAAGAGTCCCATAGCCCTGACTTCTGGGCAATGGCCTTGTGGCCTGGTCTATTCCTGTCCTGCGACTTCTCCCTCGTGCCCCGCATGCCCGAGGTCTCCAGGAGCTTGCTTGGTGTGTCCCTGTGACTCTCTCCACAATGGGGCAGGACAGAGCGTGGG
Organism: Marmota flaviventris; assembly: GCF_047511675.1. Taxonomy (NCBI): domain Eukaryota; kingdom Metazoa; phylum Chordata; class Mammalia; order Rodentia; family Sciuridae; genus Marmota; species Marmota flaviventris. Next base: position 177,321,710 of record NC_092500.1, read on the forward strand.
AAGCACCAGCACTCGTTCCTCCCTGCGGGGACGTCCAGTCCTGGGGCAGGTTTTCACACCTGGAAAGCAGGTGAAGTCCGAGTACCTGAGGGGAGGTGTCAGATGCGCTGGGGCCTCCTGGTGCCACCATGCCACAGGCAGAGCTGTGGGGCAGCTCCCGGGCTCGGCCTGCTGCACGCCGCTCACCATTGTCATCCTTGTGGGACATTTCCCGTGCTCCGTGACGGCTCGAGGACGTGACTTCTCCTCGTGCTCCTCCACCCACAACTCCTGCCAGTCATGCGAGCCCTTCCCACAGGAGCCCTGCTAGGACTCACCACAAAGCGGAGGAAGGATGTGGACGGAGAAGACGCTCCTGTCGTGGGTGATGGGCACTGATGAGCCACCCTGGCAGGGGACCCGCTCTGCGCGTGGCAAAGCACAACCATTAGCAGTGGTGACGTGGAGTGCTTCAAAGTGCTCTGTCCTGGACACATAGCCCAATTATTCTCTGCTCCTGCCCCAGCTAGACAGAGCTGGATCTCCAAATGGAGCCTCGGAAGTTAATGGGAAGGGATATAAATAGATGCTCCCGAGCGTAGTTCGTGCAGGACTGAGAAAGGCAAGGGCAGTCCTGGGGCATCTGCTCACCGCCGCCTCCTGGTCCAGGGCCTTCCCTTCTCCAGCTCGAGCTCCGGAATCTCCCAGGCTGTCTTTATTGCCAACATGGTGAGGGTTCTGACCCAGGTAAAAGGAGGGAGAGGGTTCTGGCTCAGCACTTTAGTGCACCTTCCCGGCAATTCCAGTGCAGGCTGATGTCCAGGATGGTGTCCACCCACGAGGGTGTTACGCCCTGAGCACACTCCGTCCTGGCAGGGGGCCTGCAGAGCTCTTGGTCTGCTCTTCAGAGCCTGCTTACGGAATCACACTCTGAATCCCCCTCTTCCAGGCACTCCCCTCCTGGGCCTGCAGGAGAGGTCGCGGTCAGATCTCACGGTCACTGTAACAGTCCTGCTTCTCTGCTGGACTCCTCTTTGATCTCTCTCCGGCCTGGTCCTTCTCTCAGGCTCCACACTCAGGATCGCAGTGGCTTGGATCATTCCCCTCGTTGCCTCGCAGTCGGGTACCCTGAGGCTGACGCCCACCCCCCATGCAGCAGAACACACTTTGCAGGGAGGGGCTTTGAGCACCTTGGGGGTCCCTGCTCAGGTGTCCACCACATGCCCTCAGCTTTCTCCGTTCTCTGCACACGCTGTGATATGGCTTGGGCAGTCTCCTGAGGGTAGCACCACAGAGACTATCACGAGCACCCTTGGCTGCTGGGCAGGAGCAGTGCACCCCATCTCTTCTGGGCACTGTCTCCTGGACCAGCAGCACCCAGTGCTGGGATGGGGGAGGCTGCTGTGTTCCAGGCCTTCAGGTTCAGTAGGTGGTCTCTTCTTAGGTGCTGCCTGCTGCTTTAGAGGTTTGGTGTCTATTTCGTTGTAGCTGTGACGCACCATGGGACCTTAAAGTGTCCCCTGTGCCCCCAAAACTCCAGACTGTCTTCTGTAAACTCAGGACTGAGGGAAACACATGACTTACTACGGTACTAAGGAAGCTTTGTGAATCCGGCACTGCCCCACCACCTCCTCATCGCAGAGGCAGTCAAGTGCCCATCCGTGGGGGCTGTGCTAGCTCTGGGAGGGGGACTGGACCCAGTGTCTGCCGGGGAGTCCTGTACACAACTCCTTCCCAAGCCTGGACTCTCTGGAGAGTGCAGCTGTACCTTGCACTGGCCTGGTGGTGGGAACAGGAAGTCATGGGGGCTCTCTGCCTCCCTCGGACCTGGGAAAGCACAGTGCCCATCCCTCGCAGGTGCCCAGGCAGTCAGGGCGACAGGCTGCTGTCCAGCTCCTCCAGGTCCGGCCCTGCAGACCGCAGCCAGACCAGGTGTTCTGCGGGAGGGGCGGCCCTCAGCAGACGCTGCGGGAAGTGTGGACGGAGGAATTGCAGTCTCCCGTGGCCTTGTTCCACCTGTAACTAACTCCCTAGGGGCATGTGGGATGGTGTAGGTGGGTGTGGATGACCAGTTGGTCACTTCCAGAAGAGCTTGTGCTTGACTGGAAATATTTAAACCAACTAAGCCAACCTCAGCTGGTTCTAGTTACCACGTTTAGCACATGAAAACTCAACCAAGCAGCTCACTTACAATGTCCATTAAAGAAGCATCTTGTTAGGAAACAGTTCAAGGAAATTAGCTCCATGTTGTTAAAATGGCTGTTCCAGCTGATTGAATGTTTGGCAGTTTGGGGAGCAGAATAAACCCAGGCACAGGTGGAATTCACCCGGAGATGATGTTCTCCTTGGGTGAACTTTCTGAAACAATGGGAAATTCCCTTTGTTTATGATCTGTTGTGGGTTTTGGCGTTTACTTTTCGTAATGCATAGCTGTTTCTAAGAGGCGTTTGGCGTGTTTCTCTTTCTAGTGGTGAACTGTTCGGACCCAGGCTTCGTGGAGAACGCTGTTCGCCAGGGGCAGCAGAGCTTCCCAGAGAGCTTTGAGTATGGAGAAAGCGTCCTGTACCATTGCAAGAAGGGCTTCTACATGCTGGGATCTTCGGCCTTGACCTGCATGGCCAATGGCTTGTGGGATCGCTCTTTGCCCAAGTGTTTGGGTGAGTGAGGCCGACTCAGAGTCTCGCTCCTGAGTCCCGAAGGGCCACCAGCAACACAAGTTCATTTTAATTTATTCAGAAAAGCACGGAGTTTTAACTCTGCCTCTCCCGCCACCCATTTCTGACAGGTTGTATGATAGCTTAGACAGATGGGCCGAGTCCCCCCAGATCCACCCGCATTAGTGTGAGATGGGATGAAAGGAGAGGTGGGCATGTGCACACGTGGGTCCCAGAGAGAAGTGGGCCCAGGTCCTGGTTGTCCCTTGGGCCAGTCACACCTCTGCCTGCTCCATGTGGGATGTACCACATACCTCACAGGATCCCCACTAGGCCCTGCCTAGCCCATCCCCCTGCTCCAGGTTCACAGACGGAGGCCAGGGGCACTGGGAAGGAGCGAGCTGCCTGCCTGTCTTCTGCGGCAGGGAGCTGGCTTCCCGAGCCCCCCAGCCTGCTCTGGGGTGACAGTGAGGTCAACAGTAACTGCACCTAAGAGAGCATCTGACAGAGCCCACACGGGGGCTTTGCTGGGGAGAACAGAAGGCTCTTCTGGAAGGACAAGATGATCAGTGACCAGCACGGCCCCTGGAGACTTGACTACCAGTGTTTTCAGAGATGCACGTTAGCGAGTTGGTATCACTTTAACCAAGTAGCTGCAGTCTTATTTTCTTTCACTTGAAAGATCAGATTGTACTTTAGCTTCAGAGAGAATCATTTTTGAAATAACATAGTCAGCGACTTTAGGAAATGAAGTTACTCCCTTTGGCCTTTTTAAATCAGGACTAAACAAGGTAGTCTTTAAATGGAGACTGTTCTTCTGGTCCCAAATGCATTTCCAGGGCGTGTAAGCAGCAGGGAGTGGCCAGGACCCTGTGAGCTGAGCTCTGAACCTCACAGGTGCCATCTCACCCCCTGAGCGGCAGCACTGCCAGGTTCATTCTGGGGACAGAAGGGTGCTGGAGAGCTTTCCCTCAGGGAGACTTTTCAGGGAGACTCCTTTGGTTTCCTCCTTTCCCGACATTTACATCTCCCTGGGGCCGCTTCTCCCGGAGGCCTTGCCCTCAGGTGAAAGTGCCCAGGCCTGGAGCCTCGTGTGGCGGACTGTTTCCAGGTGCTGTCCTCCTCCTGGCTGTCCTTGACAAGGGGATGGGGTCTCTGGGCCACTTGCTGTGGTGGCTGCAGAGCCACTGACAGCATCACCAGCCTGGCTGCTCTGCTGTCACTCACAGCCCTCCTTCTCTCCCAACTCACCTGGACTTGGCCATTATGCAGGGTTTCAGTGTTTGGGGTCTAAGTGGCTTCTTTTTAGAACTCTGTAGTTAAAATGTGACTCTTCAGGGAATAAACGTCAATGCCAGACAGAGGGTGAGGGCTAATGTGACCCAGGTGGCCTTCCAGCCCTCTGGACCTGCCTCTCTGGTGGAACCTGCCCCTCGGCCTCCACTTGGAGCTTGCTAGTGACCAAATGGAGTTGCCCAGGATATTAAGTCAGTGGCCTAGATCCAGCCAGGTAGCCTTGGTGGCCTTTATCCAGTTAGTTCTTTGCTTGTAACAGAAAAGTGTGTTATTTTTTATCTTTAATTTGGTAGCTCATGGGAAAGGGAGAGATAAATCTTCACTGTCCTATAGTAATCAGGGTTCTAGAATTCTCCTTTTTGAGGCATATTTATGAATAGATTATGGACCAGGCTTATAATTTTAAGGAAATGTGAAATACTGGGTTGTTTTATAATCAGTTCATCGAACATTTAATAGTGTTGGTACTTACACATTTTAGATCGCCACATTTTAGAAGTCCTAGAATGGTTTTCTTAGATATAGAAACTTGAAGGTCAAATCAGTTTGACAGAATGTTGTCCCCGAGCGAAGTGTATGATTGTCATGTTAAATGAAAACATGGCAAAGTGGTTTGATGGTCCTTGTCAGCTCTGCAGAAATCCCATGATGCCCATATTTCCCACGTGGGCTACCAGGGTTGACGGGGAAACCAGGCTGCAGAGTTTTGTCTTTGAAGACCACATGCAGATTTCAACCCTAAGAAAGCTGCCTCAACAACAAACACACAAACCAAGACGTTGACAGAAGCTCTCCTTTTCTTTAGTACTAAATGTTGGGAGTGGGTGCCGTGCAGAAATTTGCTTTGCCCACCTGTAGGACGCAGCAGGGACATTGTGACATAACTAGGGGTTTGGTTTAAGCAGGTGATGTCTGCATGGTTGTCTGTAATGGAGATTTAGTAAGTGCAAAGCCGTTTCACTGGAATGATGTCCTCTTTATGTCAATCTTTTCTCAGCCATATCTTGTGGGCACCCTGGGGTCCCTGCCAATGCTGTCCTAACTGGAGAGCTGTTTACATATGGGGCCACCGTCCAGTACTCCTGCAAAGGGGGCCAGAGTCTCACAGGCAACAGCACCAGAGTTTGCCAAGAAGACAGTCACTGGAGTGGCAGCCTTCCACACTGCTCAGGTGAGGAACCGCAGGGTGCACACTTGACAGAGAAGTCCTCAATCCTGCAGCTGTCCGACATTGCATGTTCCATTTCCACCCAGATGTGCCACCCTGTAGACTCTCATCATCCTCTTCACCATCATCACTGCTGTCGGATACATCAGCAGTCTTCACATTGGCTGGGTCCCCATCCCTGAATCATCACCATCACATCTGTCACTAGTGCTCTCACATAGATGGTCATCAGCATCGTCACAGGGTCACTGGTCCCCATCACACACATCATCATCATCTTCACATGGTCTCTGGTCCCCTCGCTTTCCACCTTCTCGGTAGGAGTTTCTGGCTGTCCTTGCTAGGACACCTGCTGCCCTTGCTAGGACACTTGCTTACCATGGCTCAGTGTGTCCGTGTTTGCTCTTTACTTTTTTCCTACATTCCTCTGAATCCTTCCCCATATTTAGTGCCCCAGCAGCAGTAATCACATTGATCCTCTGAAAGACATAATCACCTCATATCTTTATGAATGTTTCTTAAAATGCACTGTTACTCTGTACCTGACTGTGGAGACTGGGACCTCTCCTGTGACGTTCTGAGAACACCAGGCACCTTACCTGCCTCCCCTTTGCTGTCTGTTCTTACCTTTCCAGGGAACACTAGCTCACGCACCACTAGCAGAATTTGATTTCTTCCAAAAGAATGTTATTTGTCCTCATAACAATATTTTCATAGGCTATTTCCTTGACACAGAGACAATGTCTTCCATTTTGAAGGCTATGATTAAAAAATCTTACAAGATTGCCAGAATACTATGTAACCATAACTCATGTCCAAGAGGTATTTAGATTTTAGTGTCTTAGTATAACAATGCGTTTCACACGAGTCTCACACAACTGTGCATTGCTGTGTATTTATGTTCCGCAGGAAGCACTCCTGGATTTTGTGGAGACCCAGGGACGCCAGCCCATGGGTCTCGCCTTGGGGATGAATTTAAAACGAAGAGTCTCCTGCGTTTCTCCTGTGAGATGGGCCACCAGCTGAGGGGCTCCCCTGAGCGCACCTGCCTGCTCAACGGGTCATGGTCAGGAGTGCAGCCCGTGTGTGAGGGTGAGGAGCTGGAGCTGTGGAATCCACCTTGAGGCTTCAAACCTTAGCTCATTCCAAGCTGGCGAGCAAAAGTCCCTGACAGTCCTAGAGACATGTGATATGCACAGTTAAACCCTCTCCCCCAAAACTGGCGAGAGCATCAATGAAAATCATGAGTGAGCACCTGGAGAGACCCTGCTTGTCCAAGAGATCCCACAGCACTGGCCCATACTATAAAACTTCATAGCGCAATAGTGGCTTCTCATCTGATGACAGATAATCTCTGTAGGATTTCTTTTTTTAATCAGGGGCACTCAACCACTGAGCCACATCCCCAGCCCTATTTAGAGGCAGGATCTCACTGAGTTGCTAAGCACCTCACTTTTGCTGAGGCTGGTTTTGAACTCGCAATCCTCCTGCCTCAGCCTCCAGAACGGCTGGGATTACAGGCGTGTGCCCCTGTGCCCGGCTCTCCATAGGATTTGCTTGTTTTATGGGTGTGGCAGTGAGGGCGGCGTGAGCAGAGTTTTGCAATAACTGACCAGCTTTCTGCAGGCAGGAAATGCACACATCCTCGGAAATTCTCCTGAAGTTCAGGTCACGTAGACTTTGGTTAGCATCTAGTCTTTAATCATAGGCTTATCAGTGTTCCAAAAGGCCCCGTCTCCTGAAGTTGCTCAAAAGTAACTACGTCATTGGTTCTAGCTGCTTGGGAAACGCCCCGTCTTTTCTCCATGTGAGTTTGATCATGCCTAAGCTGCTTCAGGTGACAGAGATGTGATAATGATGAAGACAGCCATCACACAGACGTTGTGTTTTATACAGTAAATTTGTGATCACATTCTTTTCTTTCCTTTTTTGTGGATTTCAGAAAATACTTTCCAATTTAAAAAAAAAATATTTCTCTTTTAGTGACTCTAAATCTCCTTCCCTCCCTCCCTCCCTCCCTCCCTCCCTCCCTTCCCTCCTTCCTTCCTTCCTTCCTTCCTTCCTTCCTTCCTTCCTTCCTTCCTTCCTTTCTTCCCTCTCGACCTCTCTCCCTCTTTCTTTTTCACACTAGTGCTCTACCACTAAGCTACACCCCATTCCTTTTTTTTTTTTCTTTTTTGGCCTAGGCAAAACTTGTGATTCCTGGCTCAGCCTCCTGAATGGCTGAGATTATAGGCAGGCTCCCTATACCTGGCTTCCTGTTTTGTTTTACTTTGTTGCAGCTATCAGTGAAAGTATTTCCTGACATCCACAAAAAAGGAAAGAAAAAAATGTAATCAAAAATTTATTATATAAAATACAACATCTGGGGGGAGCTTTCTCAGTACAAGGATGGCATTGTCATCAGAGAATTCACTTATCAGCAATATATAAGTTAAGTGGAATATTTTTCCACCTGTTATCTCACAGATTTTGACATTGGCCCTCCCTGGGTGGCATGGAGGTTTAAACACAGATATTAGTAGGAAATAGCAGAGCACAACAAGAAACCATCTGCTCTTTGGTTGATGGGTTACGTTAAGAATTTGATCACGGGGGCTGGAGTTGTGGCTCAGTAATAGAGCACTTGCCTAGCTCAAGGGAGGCACTGGGTTCGATCCCTATCACCACATGAAAAATTAAATAAACAAAATAAAAGTACTGTGTCCATTACAACTAAAAATATTTTTTTTTTGAAAACGGAGAATTTGATCACACAAAATAGAATTTGACCACATGAATCTTCTTTCCCTGACAGACTTCCAATTGGTACCTGTGCACAATACCTACTGGGTGCTAAGTAAAGAATAAATGTGGAATGAACAGGAGTCTTGAATGACCCAACACCTTGGTCTTTTGCAATATGAAATTTTGATTGACGTCATAGTAATCATAAATCCTTTAATCTTTCGAGAACCTTAGTTGTCATCTGCTTCTAGAGTGGTCAATATTTCTCAACTCACAGGCCAACCAGGAAACTGCTAAGTGATCTGTGTTAGGAAAGACTGTAAGTTCAGACCCAGATCCTTCAGGGAAGAGGGTCGTGATTGATAATCATGTCTGCTGTGGGCTCGGGATCAGAAGCACTGGTGTGTGTGCTCTCTATAAGATGCAGCTCAGCCTGGCGTGCAAATGTACTTTTCCAAATTAATAAGAAAGGTAACCTCCTTGAATTGCAGAATAGTGACTTGAGTCCTATGCAAAGTATTCACTGAGTTTTCTTCCATATTTTTAAGAGCAATGTATCTTTGTTCTCAGAGCTAGCTTTGAAGGTGGAGCAAATAAATATGTAAGTGTAATTTCTAATATGTTGATCATTCCCAGGAAGTCTCAGGGCACATTCTTGTGTAGTCCAACAAGGGTTGCAGGCCTTCTTTGCCTGCCTATTGTGTGTTAGTGTGACAGGGATAAGGAGGACTATGACAGTCATCTGGTAAATAGGTCAACTAAGGCAGCAAAAGCATTGGGTCGAATTTGCCTCCTTGAAATGAGCCACAGCAGCCTGGCGAGCCTCAGTGGCAGACAGAGGAGCACGCGCAGTGAGCACTAGGTGCAGACCTGCCACATTAGGTGAGGTGTCAGAGCCTGGGAGTGGCCGTGAGCACACGCAGTGAGCACTAGGTGCAGACCTGCCACATTAGGTGAGGTGTCAGTGCCTGGGAGTGGCCGTGAGCACGCGCAGTGAGCACTAGGTGCAGACCTGCCACATTAGGTGAGGTGTCAGAGCCTGGGAGTGGCCGTGAGCACACGCAGTGAGCACTAGGTGCAGACCTGCCACATTAGGTGAGGTGTCAGAGCCTGGAAGTGGCCGTGAGAAGCAAGCGTTGAGAGATTCGCAGTCTGACGTCAGCGAAGGCGTTCACGTGGCGCGATGGGTCCAGCTGTCTGGGGAGCCCATCCTACCACACGGTTTGGGCTAGTCTCTCACGGTCCCCAAGGCACACAGTTTTCCAAGTGAATTGTCCTGGAGATGTGATATGTGACCAAGTTGTCCAGATTTTGAAAAAAAAGCCAGTGTGTGAAGCGGATGCTTCAGAGATACTAATAGCACAAAAGTAAATTTTTTAAATTATTGTGAATTTTTAAAAAATTCACAATGATTCTATCTAGGTATAAAAATGTGTTTAATCCCAAAGTAGAGAGACTTTGAATTTTCAGGGGTTTGACTTATGTTTTGATTGGGTTGAAAGCAATGAACTTCGGGAAGGATCAGGTGAACATGCAAGTTTCACATTTGCCCTGTTCTATAGAATGATCCACGGGCATGATCCAAAGTGCACATCGACGCCCTTCCACAGACACACAGGCAGTTTTGTAACCAACATGCCGTCCCCTGAACTCTTAGCCCTCCATCCCCGACACCTCAGCCAGAGGTCATCCACTTTGTGTTGCTGTTCTGCTCTCCCAACAGCCGTGTCCTGCGGGAATCCCGGCACCCCCACCAATGGCATGATCGTTAGCAGCGACGGTGTCCTGTTCTCCAGCTCGGTCATCTACGCATGCTGGGAGGGCTACCAGACCTCAGGGCTGACCACGCGGCACTGCACGGCCAACGGCACCTGGACAGGCGCGGCTCCCGACTGCACAAGTTAGTGGCAGCCCCTGGTGGTGGGCACAGGACACTGCTGTGAAGTCCATGTGCTGAGAAAAAGCAGCATGATTCCAAAATGTCCTATTGAATTTTAAAGTTTATACATAAAGACGGAAAACTATTCCCTGGATATTAAGAGTCTGTTCCTTAGACACTTTAAGATTGTCATCTGCTCTGTTATTTATCTAGTGCCAGTTTCCGTACATGGCCAGTTACGTTCTGTGCTGTAAAACAGATGCTAAAAAGAAAATGGCAAGGCTCTCTCTGTAGACCATTTAGTCTACAAAGAAATAAGATGTTTGGTTCTCTGACCACGGCCTGCATTGTGGCCTTGGCCGGCCTCGCATGATTGCCCAGCAGGCCTGATCAGGGACAGCTGAGGACAGCAGCCAGCGTCCACACAGCAGCCGCCAATCGAATAGGAATAAGTGATTCAAGCACATGGCCTGCTGACAGTGGTCAATCCATTCATCAGACAGAGGCTAGGGACACTTCCATAATTCACTGTGTAATCACTTTGAGTAGCAGCTCAGTGTGTAACTTGAACAGAGACCAGGACTAATTTATGCTAAGATAATTTCATGTATCTCTGGTTCTTCTTGTTACCTGCCTCTAGTTATAAGCTGTGGCGATCCAGGTTCACTGCCCAATGGCGTCCAGTTTGGGTCTGATTTCACCTTCAACAAGACAGTGACCTATCAGTGCAATCCTGGCTTCCTCATGGAACCTGCCTCGTCAGCCACTATTCAGTGCACCAAGGACGGGGTGTGGAATCAGAGCAAACCTGTCTGCAAAGGTGTGTGCCTCATGTTTTGGTCTTGCTAAGATGTGGAGGTGTCTTTGTAGAATTATGTTTTTTTGTGTTGTTTTTTTTTTTTTTTAATTTTGCAAGTATGTACCAAGCCATTCTGGGAGCTAGAAATTCTGGAATTCTTGACAACGTGTTTGGGAACACTAGGTTTTCACAGTAGGCTAATGCTGGTGTTGCAGATGGGGAACTGTCATCCACAGAGAGGTGTCGTGGGTGGCCTGGGGTCACAAATCGGGAATGGAGGCAGGAGTGTTCCCATGACAGTTGTCCTGCCTGGAGAGGACGTGAATATAACTGGGAGCAGAGGGGCAGGTTAGGACACAGGCAATCTCCTGTAGGAGTAGGCCATGAGGTTTGAGGGTTGGAGGCCAGGAGGGAAGGTGGCACAGGCACCGAGAAGACCACGCTCATATCACTGCTCTCTGGGGACAGGACAGGCTCACTCCCTTCTGGGTGACCCCAGGCAGCAGGGGGGTGGGTTGACCTGGGGGCAAGGAAGTAGGAGTGTGGGAGGGGGGGAGCACCATGTGGTTAGGCGGTCCACTCCTGCACCCTAGAGGAAGCGCCCTGCCCTCTGCTGGCCCAGGTGGGGTGGAAGGGGAGCAGGCGTCCAGGCTTGAGAGCTGCAGTGGTCCAGCACAGAGGGAGACAGGAGCAGAGCGAGGCTGTGGGAGCCAGAGCCAGGGCCTGGACGCCCTGGACATGGTGCTCAGGGACCTGGAGGATTCACAGAGACCCCGAGAACGTGGCTCCCGTCCTCCCCTGGCCCTGCCTGCTCCCCCGACCACCCTGCACTTCCCCCACGTAGAGTCCAGGGTTCTCACCATGGTCCTTTCCCTACCTGCAACTCCTAGCACTAAGTGCAGCCCCGGGTCAACGTGTGCTGGCACGCAGCCATGTGAGAGTGGTGTGTGTGTGTGTGTGGGGGGGGATTACCAGCACAACGGCCTGGCGTGGGGCTTCCCGGGTGCTCCTGCAGACCGTCTTCCTCTTGCTGACACCTGTCACATTCATAGTCAGCACCGTGGTCCACAAGGCCCTTCCAGAACAGACTCCCCACCTCTCTGTCTCTTTCCCCTTGAAGTTTCTCTGAAGATTCACCCATCACCCTCTGTGAACTGTGGGGCTCATTCCTGATCCCAACCTGAAGCCTGTCCCATGTACCTGTCCACCAAACTTACACCTGTGGATTCTCAGGAAATACCTGTTGAATCTCTAGAGTAGGGAAGGCAGATCCATGCAGGCCCCAGGGGCCAAAAAAGTGGACATCAGGCCCCAAGACTGTGCCCCAGCCCCGGCAAGGGCTGGTCTGTAGGCCTCGTTGAACCTTCACGCATTCATTTTCAGGGTTCAGCAAATGGGTGAACAGGCTGCACCTTCAGGAAGTTATATGTTATCTTGAAATAAGTGAAAGGAGAAAATCTCACCATCTCTATGTATGAAACCAAAGGTGTCATTCGTGTTCTATGACCAAGTCCTCATTTGATTTGTCCCTGGAAACCAGCCCCAAAAGACACAAATGGAGTGAGAAAGTGTCTTCCCCTTTGGCCTGAGCACGTGGGGAGTGCTGTGTGATCCTGTTCCATCCTGCAGCCATCAGGCTTTGACTGCACGCTGCTTTTGTACACACGACCTAAACTAACTGGAGAACAGCTGTGAGATCTTATTACTGTCTTCCTCAGTAGTTCTCCTATTTGAAAAAGAACATAACCCTACATAGATGTCCTTTGAATTGGGGGAGAACTCAGCCCCGGCCGTGGGCACGGGCAGCCGTGGGCGCGGGCACCGAGGCGCTCAGACGTCTTACTGCTTGTTCTTGGATGCAGCGGTCCTGTGCAGCCAGCCTCCGCCGGTGCCGCATGGGAAGGTGGAGGGGACCGACTTCCACTGGGGCTCCAGCATCAGCTACAGCTGCGTGGACGGCTATCAGCTCTCCCACTCGGCCATCCTGTCCTGCGAAGGCCACGGGGTGTGGAAAGGAGAGGTCCCCCAGTGCCTGCGTAAGTTCCGCAGCGACACCAGTTCCACTTCTCCCAGAGCCGCAGTCACTGCACACACCATGGTGGCAACTTGAGGCCACAGTGATGTGCAGTCGTAGCCAAGTTACAACACGTAGCATCCTACACCGGGGTCGGCCTTGCCGGAGGGCAGGGGCTTTCCTCCAAGATCTGACAGACACTAGTACAGGTCTAGCTGACCCAGCCTCCAGGTGACATCTGCCGGTTGCTCTCCACAGCTGTGTTTTGTGGAGACCCTGGCACTCCTGCTGAGGGCCGGCTCAGTGGGAAGAGTTTCACCTACAAGTCCGAAGTCTTCTTCCAGTGCAAATCTCCGTTCCTACTCGTGGGGTCCTCGAGAAGGATCTGCCAAGCTGACGGCACGTGGAGTGGCGTACAGCCCACCTGCATCGGTAAGCAAAGCCCCAGGGCTTGGAGAGGTTTAGGCACAGGACACTGCAGTCCCAAACCGGGTCATTGGTGGTTCCAGGGTGCTCCACAAAAGGTGCCGCTCTGAGTAAGTGCTAGCGGCTGACCACCTGCAGCCCCTCCAGCCTGCACACAGCCATCCTCTGCCAGCACACTACCCGGTGCTCCAGCCCTGGCTACGCCACCCCGCAGGGAAGCCTCCTGCAAGATGGGGGCCTTACTGGTCCTTGAACAGCCTCCAGCCAGGCAGACTCACCCCAGGCTTGAGTTGATTTTGATCACTCAGTTTTACTGAGCTATTTTCCTGCAAATTTATAGTAAAAAAATAATGGCATTTAATCTTGGTTATTTTCTAAGAAGTCAAATAATATCTACTTAAAAATCAAGACAGTATTAGAAAAATTTCATTGAAGCATTCTTTTTCCTAATTCTGTTTATTGTCATTTGATTTAAACTGCTGCTACATGGTAGATATTCCTACACTGAAAGTATTTTTTTTTTCTTTCTTGTTATGGGTTAGTTGCTGTAGAAAACAAATTTTAGAAAGTTGTTTATTTTTTATTTTTATTTTACTTTTGTGAGCAGCAAGGAGCACCAGTGTTGCAGCAGGATAGCTTGTGACCACTCCTATCCTACGTGGTTGGCAAAGGTCACTGCTGGACAACCTTACACTTCCTTTTGGACCATTAAGTGGATTTCTGCTTTTGAAATTTTGAAAATTTACTGAAGAAATTTGGAAAAATGTCATGGATGACCAGATGAGATGACCATTAAATAAACCCTTATCATAATATTAATCAATGATTATCAGTGAAGGAAATTAAACCAGAAAAGGGAGAAGAGCAACTTGTTCTTTTATAGTAAGAATATACAGAGCTACTCAAAGTCTGCTAACATCAGAAATTAATATCTAAAGAGGTCTGATAGAGGAAAGTTGCAATTTACTTCAAGTTTCATGACAAACATCTCACATATTGTCAAACAATGTTTCATCAACTTTGCAAAATCTCTTAATATCAACGCTGCCATGTTTTAATTGTGTGTTTCAGATCCTGCACACAATGCCTGTCCAGACCCTGGTACTCCACATTTCGGAATACAGAATAGCTCCAGAGGATATGAGGTACTTCATTTTTATTTTGCATGTTTTAGTGGAAATATAAAGTTGAGTGGATTCTTAAACACATTTTTGCACTTTTATATCATATTTTGTTCATCTTATATTTTCCCAAATGAAATCCATTCATTGAGGATTTCTGCATGTATTTGAACTGTCAAATTCAGCATAGCCTATGGGACTTGGTCACTCCTGTAACAATGGCTATGTTAATTTCTATTTGAAAACATGCATAAGTTTGTATTTATTTGTCTGTTATGCTCCAAGGGAAGTTCTCAATTACTAATTAATTGCACATCAAAAACTCCACTTAATGGCTGGATAGAATGGGTGGATATTAAATTTTAGAGAGAAAAAAAAAAACACAGAAGAAATTACATTCCAGCCCCTTGGTCCAAGCTAATTTGTGATACCTGTTCTCTCCTGAACTCTCCAAACACCACGGCAGACGAACATCTGAACAGCACTTGTGAATGATCAGTTGGCGTTTAATAGAGAGCACATCAACACTGCGGTTAATATGCAGAAATGCTTAAAATGCAAGATAAGCTTGAAATAAGAAGTTTTCACCATCCTAAGAACCACGTAGCTCCAGGGCTGCTCTTCCTCGGCTGCCCCCTCCCATCTCCCAGGGACCCTAGTGTGTTGCTGTCTTACTCAGGCACACACTGCTAATTCCTGACAGCTCTCTGGCACTCCACAAAGAAGGTTCTCTCAGGTGCCGACAGGTGGAATCTAGTGCATTTTCTGTCATTTTGAGGTACGGCCTTAAACTTCAGGCCAATGCTTTTTGGTAAATAAACATTCAATGGCTAATATCTAGGAATATTATAAAATACTGTATGCGGACATTGCTCTCACTGACTCAAAACAAAAAATGAAATCTTGATCACCATTGATCACGTGGCTTTCAGACCTCGTGACCTGCAGTGCACAGTGGGTGAGAGCTCATGGTGCCCTTCATTAGCAGCGTGTAAGGCACGGACGACTTGCACCCCCTCTTATGGCCCAGCAAAGTGCAGCAACACGAGTGGAGGGCCGTATGACAACTTAGGGGACAAGACACTGTCTTTAGAGTGAGTGCTGAGTCCCCGAGACGCACCTTCCTCCCCTGCGTGCTGAAGCGCGACCCCCACACAGTGAGCCCTTTCAGTTCTGGAATATTCCAGGTATACTTTGTTAATCACGCCAATTCAGGGACCAGCTTCCTCTGCTCAGCCAGACCCGTCCCACAAGTCCCCGAGCTCCCAGGTTGGTGTGTGGCATCCATCTAGGGTGGTGTGGCCACCCTGCTAAAGTGCCCCGTGAGGAGGGCACTGCTCTTGCTTTCTGCCAGGGGAAGACGCTCTCCCTCGCCTTCCCGCTGGTAGGCTGCAGCGTGTTTGCCAGGAGCTCTGAGTCAGGCCACTGGGAGGCTCACCAGGAGACCCGTGGAGGCCTCCGAGGAGCGTGACAGGCCCACCTTTCTCACCACTAACCAGAGTTAGCATCCGGAGTTTAGACGGCTTTGGAATTTTTCTTTGTAAATTCCTACTTCACTTTTTCCATGCTAAGAGCGTCACCCCCACTTCTCTTCAGTGTACCAACCGTCTCCTCACATTTTCGTACAGTTGTTCCCAAACTTCCAGCAAGGGCTGCGTGGTCTCACGCCTGTGGGAGACAGACACAGAGGAATTAAGGGACGGCTGTAGGTTCTCAGAGCACATGTCAGGATGTGTGTCTGCGTCTTAGGACTCTTGCTTGGCCCATGAGGAGAGACTTGGGGAGTGGCCCTGAGTGCGGAGCTGCTTTCCCTGGCCGCGGTTCCCCCCTCCGCCCTGCTTGGTCTTGTGCTTCAGGTGTAAAGGGTCATGGATGATCTCCTGTGCCCTCCACACTTGCCCATTTTTTAGAAAAAAATATAAAAGTCACCGATCCCTGAGGATTTTGGATATTCTGAAGCAACAGAAAGATGGTCAGTGGACTCCTTCAGAGCAGGAGGAAGTCGGCACCCTAGAAGAGTTAGCAAAAGTGATTTTCTAATAAATATCAATTGTTTAAAATGTGAGTGGCAGGAAAAAAAGAAAAGAAACTAATAGTTATTACAGTCTAGGAAGCAAGAGCCCTGAATTCAGAGAGAAAGTGTGCTCTCTTTGCCCAAACAGCCTCCTAACTTTCCGTGGTCTAAGATCTTACTCCACTCGCTGATGGTCTCTGTCCTGAAGGATGTCCGACCACAGTGGGAAGCGCAGGTAGCTTCCCACAGCTGCTCAGGGCAGGGCGGAAGCTGGCTGGCTGCGTCGCGTGGGCACCTGGGCTTGGCTCTGCATGCCGGGCCTGTTCTCTGCCCCTGACGCCTCCTGGTCTCCCTCCAGGTCGGGAGCACGGTGTTTTTCAGGTGCAGGAAGGGGTACCACATTCAAGGCTCCACCACGCGGACCTGCCTTGCCAACCTGACGTGGAGCGGGCTGCAGACAGAGTGCATACGTAAGTGGGCCTCTGCGCCACCGGGCACACCTGGCTGCCATCTGGGGAGGGCCTGCCCTGAGGGGAGCCAGGAGCAGTGTCTGTGTCTGACTGGACAGAGTTTCCTGGTCCTGAAGTGCGTGAGTCTCACGGTTGGGGACCTGGAGCAGCAGCAAGGCCAGGACCTGGGTGGTGATGCCAGTTCTCAGCCCCAGACCTGTGAGTCAGAAACTCTGGAGGGAGGTGGGCCGGGAGTCTATGCTTAGCGAGCCTTCCAGTTAACAGTACCAGGCTAAAGTCAGAAGTCCTGGCACCACACCCCTTTCTCCTTGCTTGTAAGTTGACCTCGTGTTTAGTAGGTCATGTGATATGTCAGAGAACAGTATAAATGCTTAGGCTGTGTTTTTGTGATAGAAACGAAGAGTGTAAGAATGGATCACTGAAATAGCTACTTGAGGACCAAATTTAGTTTTGTGATTTGATCATGAGATTTAGAGACAGTGTTTTGTGGACAAATAGTGAATCAGCCCTTCATTTCCCCACCATTAATCTAGTGAAATGCTACATCTTATCTGGCTTTAAGCATAAAGCATCAGGAGAATGTTATGAAAAATAATTTTGCTAAAATGTAAGGTGTGATTTTCTGTGTATTTATCAGAATTATCACATGTGTGGCTAATTTAAAGTGGCCATCTCTACATCACTGCTCAGATATGTGGCCAGCATACGTATGTGTACGTGCATATACTCAAGTACGTGCCCATTGAACTGTGCCTCTCTAGGTAAAACGGAACTTCAAGAACTCATTATCTTGAGAGCTTGAAAGCCTGATAAGATGTGAAATATCGGCAATACTTGAAGCAATTTCATTTATAGTTTTAAAATTGTAAACTTGTTTTATAATAATCTACCAAGTTTTTAAATCTGAGACATATGGGTAAACTTTATAAAAAATAAGGCTATTTGGAATATATAATAAGCATTACGGTCTCATCTATTCTTAAATTATATTTGTAAAGAAAATGGGAATCTATATTTTAATTAAGTCTTTAAGTGCACATCAACTCTTTACCGCTCACTTAATTGAACAATAAATTTGCTAGTTGCCACTTGACAAGAATCAAGGTATGTTTAGAGTATGTGTCAGCCTGTCTGAGTTAGTTTATAAGACCAGTCATGTAAGGGTTTTAACTATTATTCATCTTACCTGCATATCAGAGTGTCCCGTTTATTCCAAAGCTAGGATCTCTCCTCTGAATCTCTACATGTAATCATGTGTATATGTCATATGTGAAATCACCCGCCTCACAGCCGTCTCTGACGTGCTTGCTGCTTACCTCTTGGGATGCATGTGTGAGCTTCGCAGTGAGGCGGTCTCCGTGTTCCTAACGGGATGAATGCCGTTTCAGCTCACGCCTGCAGGCAGCCAGAAACCCCGGCGCACGCGGACGTGCGGGCCATCGACCTTCCTGCTTTTGGCTACACCTTGGTGTACACCTGCCACGCGGGCTTCTTCCTTGCAGGTGGCTCTGAACATAGGACGTGCAAGGCAGATATGAAGTGGACGGGGAAGTCACCTGTGTGTAAAAGTAAGTCATTGATCACGGCGTGAAGGCACATTCCTGAGAGCAGGGAGGAGCGTCCCTGCCCACCAGCAGATGAGCAGCTCTGAGGCCCAGGAGCAGCGGCAGGAGGAGGTGTCCTCAGCCAGCCTCAGCACACTCCGTGTGCTGAGCTGTGTGTGCCTGTATGTGCATACAGTGAGCGAATGATGTATACCTCAGGGTTACATGGACATAGAGACTTTATAATTTGCTATCTACATTTTAAGCAAAAGAGAAATGCTATGTGGCTGAAGAAAAATATTCTGAGTTAAAAGAAAAAATAATAGACAATATATTCTCAGAAAATGTGCTTCTTAAAACTGAAGATGCATAAATAAATATTACCAAGTGTCTGAGAATGTATAAGTGAAACTACCTGTGTTTTTGAATCCATAAGCTGTTTGGTGGTGAAGTAGATGTTTATATATTCTTAACATTCGTTCTATTTTTTGAAGTTACAAAAGCAATTAGCATGAAAAGGATGCTTTAATTACAGATTTGTGTGTTTACAAATGAGAGTAACATGTGAGTCAGAATTGCTGGCAGCAAACCTGTCACATTCTAACCAATGTGGTTTGCGGATCCGCCTTGCGTCTTGGACAGCAGGAAGCAAGTTTGTGGAGTACATCAGTCTTGGCTTCCTGGAGCACATTTACTCAGAGTCTCAGGTTAAGGATTTTAAAATACACCCCTTGGCCCTTCCCCATCAGAATAGAAGAATACGAGCTTTTAAAAATCATCATTTGTAGTTTGACCTGTAAATATAAAAGCTTCGAGACAGTAAAGTAAGTGTAACTCAATAGACTGAATGAACTCCGTCTTCTTCCATGCCAGAAGATTTGGGGCCCTGGGACACCAGAGGGTTGGAATCCTGGACACCTCAGGTAGCTGGCCCTAGTGTGAGGCGGTGTCCCCAGCAGGGTAATAGAAGGCTGACCCAAGCCACCCTCATTTGCAAGGCTCTCTGTTGTAGCACCTGAGTGGATTTGCCCATGAAGTGGGTGTGCAAGACTCCTCCTGTGGAAGGCAGCTCTCCACGACACACAGGACACTGTTCACACATGGGCCTAAGATGCATATGGATGCGACAGTCGTATTTGGTACATTTAAAAAATCTGGAGAAAGGAAAATTGCTTCAATTTGACATTTTTTTTTCAAACTTATTAAAAAATAAATGTTTTTGAAAATGATAATTTGTCTTTTTACTTGTAGGTAAAGGAGTGAGAGAAGTTAATGAAACAGTTACTAAAACTCCAGGTTTGTATACCAGAACAGTTATAGATTTCAATCAAATTAAGTGATTTGTTCTCTCCTTATTTTGCACAGTGAAACAATTCTTAGCATTTAAATTTCTGAATCCATTACACGGGGCAAAGTAGCATTCTGATGATTTGACACCCCACACCTGCGCAGATTTCTGTTTGATTTGCTGCAGGGGTTTGTGAGTGGAACAACACTGTGTGCAAGGGCAGCCCTGGACATGCTTGCTCACGATTTGCTTCCACAGAGGCAAAGGACAGGCTGAGCCCACGCGTGGTATGATGGAGAGCCTTATAAATAGGGTTGCAGTCCTTCCTCTGTGTGAGGGAGCTAGCCCCAACCAAGCATGATGGTGTGCACTGTCACCAGAGCAGTTCACACGGGCAACCCCGTCTTCCAAGGACCTGCATGATCCATGATTTCCATATCTCTGCCTTCCAGCAAGCTCATCATTGAGCAAATGCCCCACATGGCCTGTCACCATGTGGGGCATTTGCTCAATGCATCAGGCAGTGAATTTGAAAGGCGCAGTCCTGATCCTAAGAGAGGGCTTCTGTATCTGACATCATTTGGCAAGGTGGCTCTGTGTTACGGATTTGGATACTATTTAAATCAAACAAGTATCCCCAAATTTGTTTGTTTTTTTAAGCATAAATAGTCTTTGTAAACATATGAGGTCAATGACTAGTATTTTCCTTACTTGGGTATTAATGCTGGTTTCTTGGACATGATGCTCTATTTTGACATCAGTGTGGAAGGAAACTGGTAATGCTGTGCCGCACAGTCAATTCTTAGGTGAGGCAGATCGCATGATAGAGGACTCTCTCCATCCTACACAATGAAGAACATAAAATCATCTTTCCTCACCATTTCATTAAAATATCACAAATCAAGTACAAGCCACACTTTCTTTAACAGAAGGAAACAGCATTTCATTGTCATGTGTTTCTTGTTTTGTGTTTAAGATATTTAAATATCTACATGTGCTTTTTGTAGGTGCACACATTATTTTCAGGGTAACTTTTCTCCTCTCTGAGGAAGTGCTAACTAGATACGGTTCTTTATCATGGTGGTCCACACTAGGTTCTTTATCATGGTGGTCCACACTAGCATGGCTCTGCTATTGGCTGGGTGTACTGGCACACTACCCTCAGGAACTCAAGTGGCAAGGACCCAAGGAGAATGCTACCCCATGACTGATGGTCATGTCTGAATACAGAGAGGTGGCTCTGAAGCCCCGGTGCTACCTTAACCTACCCAGTCAGGGATGCCCACTACTGGGAGACACCCTCAGGCCTGGAGGGAAGGGGTGCACACATTAATATTCTCAGCTGAGTGTTACAGAAACCAGTCTTGAAAAACAATCTGGGCTATTCTAGAGGCTGTTGGTTTTAATAAATTAAACATTTGGGGGTTGCCAGTTAAAATCAGGGCCTCTGCAGCCACTGTTTAATGTCAGTCATCTCCAAGTATCTCAGATACTTGTGCTGAGACATCATTTTAACTTAGTTTTATTATTTGAATGTCTTTACTGTAAGCTGGGTTTCCACAAAGCCATGGAAGCCTCACTCTGCTCTCGGGCTTCTCCTACTAGGGTCTTTGCAGGCTGAGCTTGTCCAGGGACACAGGAAAGTGGCCAATAGGCTGCAAAAAGAAGCGGGGACACCGTTGTGACTTCATGATTTCCACTTTATTAGATTTACTGAAGATATTTTTAGAGAGAAGTGAATCATTCTTTCTACCTAGCAACTGAATGTGTTTTGACCAGTTCTACTTGCAGGGAACTTGTTTAATTGAATTTTTTTGCTACATCATGAGGAGATGTACCTCATAAGGGAGAGAATCTTAGGGAAACCCTGATGTGGACCTTTACATTGTAATGCGTTGATGTTTAGGTCGACATTAGGAAAAAGGCAGGATTTTATACATAATTGCTACCTGAGATGTGGAAGATAAATGTAATACTTTTTATAAATTGTGAAAATAAAATACGTCAGGAACCTCTGCATGCATTCCTGACCCAGATTCATCTGTTTAAAAGACTCCATGCCTTTTATTTCTGAATTTAGTAGACATACACAAAAGAGGCAGCGGAGGCGACCACTTCTCCCTTTCTGACTAATGTTGGGATGTTTTGCAGAAGGAGACTCAGGTAGAGCAGAAGAGCATGGGGGAGAGCGGTCAGCTGCACTTGCAAAGCAAAGCCCTCAGTGAAGCAAGGCCCCTGTCTTCACAAGCTGGTGCCGTCCACGTGCTCGGAAGCATGAGCTTGTTGAGGGCAGGCGCACCTCACAGATGACATGAGTCATTCCCTCTAAGTGTGTGTCTTCCAAAGAGCAGACAGGGTGCTAGTGAGGTATCAGCGGGAGTCCAGGGGGCAGTGAACACTTTCCTACTGAGCACAGGAAAATGACGCTAGCCTTGGTAGAACCACCTCCCAGGCCCACACTGTGGAGGTCCGCCTCGCAGGCTCCCGGGCTCCCCTGCCTCCGCAGAGCAGAGCTGTGGCCTGCACAGAGCAAGGGCTGTCTCTTCTGACCGCCACGCACACTGTGTGAGCACAGTGCCCCAGGTGACCTCCTTGCTGTTGACGGTCATCTCTCACGAGCAGGGTTAGGCCGTCTGAGCTTGAAATGTCCACACAGGTGTGTGTGTGTGTGTGCTGACGTCATCTGTTCCCTTCCCTGCAGTTCCTTCGGATGTGTTTTTCGTCAGTTCGGTGTGGAAGGGATATTATGAATATTTAGGAAAAAGACAGCCTGCAACTCTAACCATTGACTGGTTCAATGCAACCAGCAGCAAGGTGAACGCGACCTTCACGGCAGCCTCGCAGGTGCAGCTGGAATTGACAGGTAGGCGCTGAGGGGCTTGGTCAGGCACCCGGGAGCAGCGGTGGGGCCCTGCCTGTCCCGGGGCTCGTGGGTGGGAAGTGCTTGCTCTTGCTGTGGGGGCTTTGCAAGCACAGCGTCTCAGCAGCCCCCGACAGCGACGGCTGGTTGACACAGCTTGCCCTGGTCAGGAGTGCAGAGCTCCCACAGTGGAGTGCAGAGGGTCAGCAACGTGCACAGCACTGATCCAGGGCCTGTGGGTCACATCCAACCCACGGCGCTGAATTCCACTCTCTTCAGGTCCTCTGACTCACGTCCTCCTCCCCAGTTTTGTCACCACCCGTGACTAAAATGACAATATTAGTAGGAAAACAAGCTCTGATTTCTATGCCAGCACATACATGCTTCTTAATTTTAAGCATGTCTTATCTATTGTCTTTTTCATTCTTACATAAATCCCATGGTGCAACATCCCTTATGTGATATTGTATATGACACACATACGTGTGTGTGTATATATATATATAATATATATATGCGTGTGTGTATATATATTTACTGACTTAAAAGGGAAGAGAGAGAGAGAGAGAGTTGGTCTCAGGAACGTTAAGTAGCTTGCCTAAGGTGATATGTTAAGTAGTCGTCAGAGGCATAGCTGAACTGACAGTTAGAATCTGAGCCCTGCTAGGAACAGACACGTTCAGCTTCCTTCATACTTAAATGTAGTGATTTTAACCCCCCATTCTTGTAACTATATACCATATGCCATAAACTGACTCCCAAAGGCTTGAGAGTCTCCCTGAATTACCCACAAGAGGCAGCCCTGGTTCTGAACACCAAGCTGTCTCAAAATGCCACACCTCCCCCCCACAGTAGGTGACTCATCCTTGGGGTCAGGTTCCCCACCCCTCACATCTCACTTTACTGTCCTTGGATAGGAAAACATGTAAAATAGCCCATATGCTCTGCATTAGGAAAAAGAAACTGTTCCCCACCTCAGATGTCCACAGGGTGTGCCCCTGGGCTCCTGGGCTGGTGGCCCCTGGGCTCGTGGGCTAATGGCCCGTGGCTCAGGACCCCACACTCCCTTATGCTTTGCCCATGTGAACGAACACATGACTCAGAGCAGGTATTGAACATCTAGTTGTGTCAGAATAAACTAAGGAGCTTTTAAATATTTACACTCCTCAGCTCCAGCCACATAGTTTAGATCTTTCTTCTTACAGAACCAGAGATTTGAACTTTCCCCCAAAGAACGTGCCCCCAGGGGACTCAGTGCCCCCCAGACTCTGGATCAGTGTTGGGGGGCCTGTGGTTGCCCCAGGGGAATGAGTCCCAGGACACAGACTCCACCACGCAGCCTGGCTTGAAAGAATGGGTGGGGCAGGAAGGGCAGCGGACACTGTGGTGCCCACTGGGACAGCGGGTTGGTTTTGCTGCTGCTGTTTAACCCTGGTCCGCTCTCAGGAGGTGGTTGTACCTCTCCCGTGGCGGGAAAAGTCGCCCACAGGAGAGGGCTGGGGTTGGACCCAGGCTCCCTCCTGGTGTCTGCCAATGGACGCTTTCCTGGCACTTTCCGGACGGCTCCTCTGGGCGGAGTTAGTGGGAGCCCCCTGCAGCTTCTCTTGGGAACTCCGCACCCTTGCCTGCAGGTGGCGGCAGCCCGCGTGTGCAGCGCCTGTTTCTGTGCTGGTTCTCTCCTCCCGTGGTGGGAACTCACCGCAGGTGCAGCCCACCCCCTCGACAACCCGCCAGTCGTTGCCCTCCACCCGGTGTAGCCCCCAGGAGTGATGTCCGTCCCCCGTGCCCCTCTCTGTGGCTGGGCCGGCATCCTCGCTGGCCTCCTGAGCTCCTCCTGCAACAAGGGCCCACGGCCTCCCTCCAAGTAGCTGCATTTGTGTTGCGGTTTAGGTCTGTGTTTCCTACATATTCCTGCCCCCAAAGTCAATAAAATATGGATAAAAAATTCTGGATCTTTTAGAAGACTCAAACACACACTCCTGTCCTTCCTGGCCTGGTTCAGTGAGGTGAACCAGGTCCATTAAGGACTCTCACGAGCTGCCAGTGTTTTGGGGGGAAGCACTGAGGCTAAGACTCAAAACTAAAACCAGGACTTCTGTAGGGTTTCTGTGAGCTGGGGCCTCGCCCGCTCTTGCTGTGCTCAAGTCCGTGGCTAAGTGGCTGCCGGTGGCCCTGAGGATCCTCCGGCGGGACTGACGCCTGTCTTTCCACAGGTGTTTACAAGAAGGAGGAGACCCACCTGCTCCTGAAAGCTTTCCACATTAAAGGCCCCGGAGACATTTTTGTGAGCAAGTTTGAAAACGACAACTGGGGTCTCGATGGCTACGTAAGTGCCCGCCGGAGGCCTCCTCGCACCCCGTGCTCTGGGCAGGGTGGGGGCACCCAACTGAGCAGAGAAGTCACTCTGTCCCTGGAGACCTGGGGTCCCGTTGGCAGCAGGGCCACTTTACCCCTCATTTTATAGTGGTGGAGACCAAACTCAAAATGAGAATCGTTGGCCAAGAGCAAAGCAGCCGTTCTACCAAGGACAGAGCAGGGCTGACCACGGCTCTCCCCGGAGAGCACCGCAGCCACCCATTGTAAGGCACCGTGTGGCCACTCTGGGAGTCCTGAGCCGGCATTCCTGGTGGGGAGGTTTCCTTAGCACCTTCTTTGCGAGTCATCTTGCTGTGTCCTGGTCACGTGTGACACGGGCACACAGCCTCGTGAGGCACACAGGCCAGTCGCTGGGCCTGCGTGAGTGAGTTTCCCATGCGGGAGCTGTGATTATTCATCCGTAGCTCCATCTCCCTGTCACAAGACAGTTACCACACTGCCCTCTCAGGGGTCAGATTGAGAGGGTCAACATGAATCCAAGTTAGTGGAAGTCCAGCCTGTATGACTTTCGGTTTCTAACTGTAAATATGCCATAAATGTGGGATGTGACAGCGACTCGGGACAGCAGTGACGACACTGAGGTCACCAGGACCCACTGGCCTCCTTTTCACATGTCTCCTCCCTCTTCCCACTTACCAGGTGTCCTCAGGACTTGAACGGGGAGGATTCACTTTCCAAGGTGACGTACACGGGAAGGACTTCGGGAAGTTCAAGCTGGAGCGACAAGGTAAGCTGCGCAAGGCCCCCTTCACTAAGGAGGAGCGCAAAAGGACATGAATCCCAAAGAAACCCCAGCAACACTCAGGAGGGCCTGGCACGTTCACAAACAAGACAGAAACAAAGCTGGGGATGATGCACCAGGTACATCACTGTGGGATTAGCATCCTTCTGCATCAAGAAAGGTTTAGAATTAAGGGCACAAACAAAGATGGAACTCAAGTTAAAAATGAGCAACTCTACTACCCTAAGAAAACTAAGGGATGTTAAAAGTAAAAAAAGTCTGTATCTCTACAAAGTATCAATGGTCATATTCAGTTGCCAGAATGTGCAGCTTAAAGCACAGTGTTGGCTGATCCCAGGACACTCAGGCGTGCAGTTCTGGGGATGGAGAGTGGATACGCAGGACTGACAGTCCTCTCCTCCAACAGCCTCTCTCCAAAATGTTTGGCCTGCGTGTACGAACCCTGTTCTTCCCACCAGGTGCATCTGCAGGGGCTCCTTCAGTAGTTCAGATAGCTCGTGCACGCCACCTGTGGCCACAGGGGACGGCTTCAGCAAAGGCGTTTGGGGATGCATTGCATCAGGTAGGACACGGTGTACTCAGCGCCATGGGTCCAGCGAGTGAGGCCAGCACACAGGAGACCTGTTCACTCCTGGCAGAGCCTCCTGCCTTGTGTGTTCCTTCTCTTCTTCTGATTTTGACCTCAGCGAGGAGACGGGAAGGTGCAAGGCAAGGGCCGCTGCAGTGAATCCTGCCTCACTGATGAGCTGGCCAGGGGACGGAGGAAGAGCCGCAATTCTGTGGAGCACGGTGTAGCTGCGTGCTGAGGGGTCTGCACAGACATGCCCTTCACGGAGCCATAGGCCACGTGCACCAGTGCAGGGGAGACAGGTTGTATGGGGTTAGCACTGCGTTCCTGCCAGATGGTTGGAACTACATTATGCGCTGCTGGAAGAGGCTTCGGACATGCCAATTTATGAAGAGGAAGATTGACGTGCAGAGGCACAGGAGGGCAAAGCTCTGTGGTGGTGATCGCTGATGCACTCCTTCCCCAGGACCTAGCCTGAGCCCAGGGAGGCAAAGGGCAGGTTGCCAGCCTGCCAGTCAGCACCCTGGACAAAGGAAAGCCAACCGTGCAATGCCCTCTTCCACCATTCCAAACGCAGGGCACCATGGAGCAGAAAAACTTTAAATTATGATGCTAGCAATTAACTGGGATGCCAGGCCATCTTTCAAAGTGAACTCTGTCATCTGGGGTAATGGAATAGAGGGACCCCTTAGACCAACACTAACGATGGGAGACACTTTTCTTTCACCTTCAGCTAGATCCTGAAGCGGCGTGCTCGCCCTCTCCCAGCGGTACAGGTTGTCGTCATTTTCAGGACACACCACAGGCCTGGGGAGACCCTGTGGAGGGCCAAGTTTACTCACGCAGTGAACCAACCCAGACTACAGTGTGCTGTCACCCATTTTCTTGGCATTACTGTCTTCCCTTTTAGCCTAACTAAATAACAGCTTGAATTAACAAGTAACTTTTATTCTCATATGGTGATAAGCTTATTGTCAGGGAGAACAATTTGCTTCACAAAATAATTTGAATCTCAAACAATTTTCGCATTCAACTAATCAGAAAAGTCTGTTTAAGTAACATTTCAGGAAAAATCGTTCATTTAAGAGTGATAGCTACAAACCTATTTTGTGGAGAAAAATAACCATCTGGTTGTCTCTAGTCAGATAAACTGGAAAAAAATGTATCATCATTAAATGGATACTGAAGTCCAGTTAATTTGAAGACAATGTTAGTGGAAAATCTTGTGTGAAATAATCAACGTAAATTAATTGCCCTATTAAAATAGAATGACTCCCATATACAGAGAAGGAGAGAAGATGTGTGATCATCATGGGTCTGATAACTTACCTCCATCCAGACGGCAGAGGACTCCTGCTCCACAAACAGAGGAAGACACCTAACCACCAGCATGGCAGAGGATTGAGTGGACTGTTCTCTGAACATTTGCCAATGACCAACAAATGCCCGATAAACCCACATGTAGCCCATGACAGCCAGAACCAACAGGGGACTTCAATGGTCCCCAGGGCTCCAGCCCACTCCAACCACAGGAAAAAGTGGTGACTATTCCACCCACCCAAGTCCGACGCCCAGGGTGAAGGCTCCCCTTGGCTTGACTCTGTCCCATGCCCATCCCCTGGGTGCTCAGGTTTAGAGAGAAAAGGTACCTGTCATTTCCCTTTGCATTAAGCAACTTCAGGCAATGAGGCCAAATTCATTTAAAAACCTATTTTATAAAGAAACTCTTCAAGAACCAACAGCTGTCTTTGGCAATTGACAGGGAATCGGTGTTTGCTGGTCTGTTTTCCCCTGGCCTGTCTCAGAGCTCTGCAAGCACTGGCTCTGCAGACCAGGGCAAGGGGTGGAGCCTGTGCAGCCTCTGAGCTGCCCGCCTTCCCTCCTTCTGGGCACAGCGCGTGGCTCAGCACTTCTCTTGGCCCCTGCAAACTTGCACTGTGACGTCCAGCTGCAGCTTCCCTTCAGTCCAAGACTTTGGAGAATCTACATAGACAACAGATGCTTTGTTAGGTACTCCTATGTGCATAAAAACTATCACTCAAACAAAGGGTGCCTAGTGGCCCTTCATCTCCCTCACGTCTGCACTGGGAGACTCCTTCATAGCCCCCTCGGCTGTAGGTAAGGAATTGCCAGGCAGCTTTTGTATGTTGGTCATTAAAATGGACATTGAATCTCCAGAAAGAGTGTCAGATTCCAGTGGAAAGGAAATCCCTGCTTCTCACAGAGTTTGTGATCACTGATTAAATTTATCATGCACATCGCTTTGCTTGAGTCTGGTACAGTAACTGCACATTTTAACCCCTCTTGTCTTCCAGATCCCCTGGGCTCTGGTGAAGACCCCTCGAACCAGTACCATGGCACCAGCAGCGGCTCCGTGGCAGCTGCCATCCTGGTTCCTTTCTTCGCTCTCATTTTATCAGGGTTTGCATTTTACCTCTACAAACACAGGTACTGGAGCAGCATGGTCTACTCACAAATGTGCAGAGTGTGAAGTGTTGGTGTGAGCCACGGCGTGCACTTGGATTTCACGCATGTGTGTTCTGCATTGCTATGCTAGGAATGCTGTGTGCCAAGGATTTGTGTTGCTGGTTTCTTTTCCTTTGCTTGTTAGCTGTCCTCCTGTGTCAGAAGGTCACATCTGAGTAATGGGCTTTAAGAGAATAGGCCGAGAGGGGGCCTGTATTCCTTGACGTGGCCTTCAGCCTTCCGACAGAAGGGGAAATAATGCGCTCCGTGACCACTTTCCACCCCACGCATCTGTAACTCATGAATTGTTGAGCAATCTATTCCTTTAGCAGGCAAAAGTTGAGATCTTAACACACACTGAACAATATCATACTCACCATCCCTCTAGAATGTTCTGGGTATTTATTAATTTTTAAATACTGGTTAATTGAAAAGTGTCAGAACTTGGAGTAAAACAATTTTATTGAATTGAATCCTTTCCTTGGAGTCAATGTGGATGCATTTCGAAGGAAGGAAGGGAGGGAGGGAGGAAGGAAGGAGGTTGCAGAGTGATTATAAAGTCCTTGCTGTCCATGGGAATAATATGTTACTCTGAGGAATCTGGTTTATGCAAAATCATTCTAATCTACTGAATGAAAAGTATCATTCCCTAAAACTAACAACAAAATGTAGCAATCCTCTGGAACAAGGTAAAAGTATATTAGTTATGCCAAATATCAATTTATAAGACACACATATTTTCACTTAATTCTGGTTAAAACAAAATAAACCTAGTCCAAGGAAGGTTACATTTTAGTAACTTGTAGGGCAAATTTTTAAATATGTGTTTTCCTATAATTTAAAAAATCTATACAAAATAGTAAGAAGGTTGCTTCACAGTTGCATTGCACAAACAGTTTGCAGGTATACTAGCAGCACCTCTGGTTGGTAAAGTCTGTATTTTAAAAACACAGCTCAGTAAAAGAAATCTCAAGTGGTATTTACAAAATTATAGATTGGTGGCTGGAGTGTAGCTTGGTGACTTTGCATGCACAAGGTCTTGGGTTAAATGCCCAGCACATACACAAAAATGATTGGCACAACATTAATTATTATTATTTTTTTATTTTGAAGAAAAATATCCTGAGCTGGTGTGGTGTCACATTTGTGTAATTCCAGAGACTTGGGAGGATGTGGCAGGAGGATTGCAAATTTGAGGCCAGCCTCAGGACTTAACCAGATCCTGTCTCAAATAATTTTTAAAAGGTCTGAGGATGTAGTTCAGTGGTAAAGACCCCCTGAGTTCAATCTCCAGAACCTCCCTTTAAAAAAACAAGGAAAAAAAAATCCTGTGCACACTGGTCTGGTGAGCCTTCCACTTGGGATTCTGCTCCTCAGCTGGTGTAAGAGTCAGTCAGTGCAGACACAAGGGTCACAGCCTCATCCCACTCAATGCCGGGACAGGAAGAGTTTAAATTGATGTATCTTCTTTCACAAATTCTACTAGGCACTGTCACACCCCTGGGGACACAGCACTGATAATTCACACAGACTTGCCTTTGCTGGTGTGGCATCCACGCCACCCCAGGGAGAGGGTCTGCTCCATTAGAGCAGAGTCCCTGACCTTCCTGCCACCCAGTGGCGAGAGCCCTCTGCACCCTCTGCCAGCCCATGAGTCCCGTTAGATGGTGCCCCACACGTCAGAGAGCAGGCTTTGTTGTGGCTCAGAGATGAAGCCTTCCTACGGGCCTGAGCATCTCCTGTCCTATGGAAGGTTGACCCCGCACACTAAGCGTGGCTGTGTAAGGTAAAAGGACTTCCAGTTGCAGGGTATCCAGTGCACACCACCGCTCTTATCTGTCCACCCGGACGTTGCTCTGCTCATGCTCCGTGGCTGAGTGCCTCTGTGGAGGCCACGCATGGATAGCCTCAGACTGGCCACGGTGCCTGGGTTCTCTGTGGTCTGATGCCTCCTGTGGCGGGTGGGGCCCTGGCTGTCATCCTGACTGCCCCACCCGCCCAGGCTGCTTTCTGGAGCTGGAAGGCCACTCTTGCTCACTGCTCGCTTTCTAAGTTCAGTGTCTGTGACGTCTCTGGCTCCTGGGGCTGCTGAAATTGACATTTTGCTGACAGAGACCCATTTTCTGAGGTCACACACTTTTTATATGTCTTTTTCCAAATGAACACGTTGTAACTTGAGAGAAAATCAACAGAAACTCACTCAAGCAGAAGGTTTCTTTACATCCAGTCTCCCCTGGCTCTTGGCTGGCTTGGCTCTGGGAGTCCTGTTGAACTGGACTTCTGTCCTCACCTCCTGACACTGTCCTCTGCAGTTTCCCCTGGAATAAGGAAAACAGATGAAGAAGCCGGACCACTCGTGTTTAGATCTCTTCAGTCTAGACACCCTCAGTGCTTGTATCAAGGGTTATATGTGTGTGGGGGGGACTCTTTTCACCACCAAATATAAAGACATTTTAATAATAAGGGTAGCTTTGTTTCTAAAAACAGACTAATTTTTAACTCACTAAAGAAAAAGTCAAACTTTCAAAATAAATAAATTTGGTGAATTTAAAAAGTCTCCAGGGCTGGGCACCCCACAGGAGGACATCATTCTTATCATCATTACTGCACAGTAACAAAGTTCATTGGCTTCCCCGTGGCCTTGTGACTGCTCAGGGGCAGGTGACTGTCCAGACCAGACCCCACCTGCCTCCAGCCGGGAAGAGCATCCCAAGGAGCATTCCTAGGAAGCACCAATAATCATTTGATTTTGGAAATTGCTCCCATTTTTAAGCTCTATTATAATCCCAACTATTAGTGTGTGTGTGTGTGTGTGTGTGTGTGTGTGTGTGGTGCTGGGGGTTGAACCCAGGGACTTGTGCAAGCGAGGCAAATGCTCTACCAACTGAGCTGTATCCTCTGTCCCCATCCTTCAATTTTTTTTTTTTTAAAAGTCAGCTCTGGTAAGTGAGCAGGTGGCCCCCGGCCCCGTCCCCATCCTGCACACACCACTTCCTGTGCCTGTGGGCCCCTCCCACCCCCAGCCTGGCTGTTTGGCCTCTGTGACTGACATCAGGCCCCTAACTCTGCACTCTCTCTCTTCCCTGCAGAACAAGACCGAAAGTTCAGTACAATGGCTATGCCGGGCACGAGAACAGCAATGGACAGGCGTCGTTTGAAAACCCCATGTACGACACAAACTTAAAGCCCACAGAAGCGAAGGCTGTGCGGTTCGACACCACTCTGAACACAGTTTGTACAGTGGTATAGCCCTC
This sequence comes from Marmota flaviventris, assembly GCF_047511675.1. NCBI lineage: Eukaryota > Metazoa > Chordata > Mammalia > Rodentia > Sciuridae > Marmota > Marmota flaviventris. The sequence continues at coordinate 177,353,355 of NC_092500.1, forward strand.
AGTGCCCCAGGACTGATCCATAGCCATACCTCTGACGGACAAGCGGTGATTCCTTTGGTGCCATAGACCACTCTCCCTTCTCTCTTGCTTTGCTGCAGCGTCCTTTCCCATTGTCCACCGGTGTACATGCAGCGGGGATTCCACTCCAACGTGGCAGGGTCTTCTGAGGATCAAAATTCAAACACATCTCATTCCACACGTGGATTCGAAGCACCTGGCTGCACCGGCTCGAACCAAGGTCTCTCAAGGGAGCCTGCCGAGTCTCGGGGACACACCGAGCTCCATGCTTCAGTGTGGCTGGGAGGCCTTTCAATGCAACCTTCTGGCACGTGGATACATCCCTCGGGCGCGGTGACAAAATGGTAGCACCATGTTGTGTGTTGTTTGTTTTCTTTTCCACCCCCATGGACACAAATACTCTGAAAAGGAAAGGCTTCCTCCCAGGGGACAGCTCTCTGATAGATGCACACACCCACCAACGCTCCACTCTGCCCTCCCCGAGGTCTGACGAGCACGACGACCCCACGGCAACCCCGAGTGTCCATCACTAGGCACATCGGCACACTTCCCAGTCAGCTTCCTACTGCAGAATTTTTGATGCACAATTTTTTGCACTAGTGTGTTAGGAATGACTAAGATTCTGATAACTATTTACACAGGGTTTACACACACTGTCCACTGTATATAAGCATTCTTTCATGTTGTGAAACTGGACACACACACCCTCAGTTGAGTAGGAATAAGGGGGCTGGCCGCAGGGGCCAAGTCTCCAAGGGAAACGCAGTACTGGAGAGGTCTGTTTTGTCATTGCTTCCATTCATTAGCTCCATTCATGTGCTGAACTCATTGAAGATGTCCAACAAGGAAAAAGAGGCCTTTGATTTCCCGTGTCCCCCAGCACCTTGTCCCCCAGCACCTTGTCCCCCAGTCCCTGTCTGTCATGCACTTCCTTGCAGAGGTGTCCGTTTGCCGTGTACAGATGTGAATAGTAATTTATTTAGGTAGCTCGTGGCTTGTGGGCCGGCTCCCTGCAGCCCGCCCTGCGGTGCTGGCTCCTCTTTCTCTGTGACGTCACTCTCTGGTATCGCACTGGAAGTCGGACACCAGAGTCGCACCTTGAACTCAGCGGGAATTGTTCAGGATCAAACACTAAGTGTCCCTTTGGAGGAAGGGAAGTGCACGCGTCTCCTCAGGACCCTCCATCCCACTGGTTGGTTTCCCATTTGTTTTACACTTTAGGGTTCCAGACAGATCATCTCATGACTTTCAGGCTACATCCCATATAGGAGACCATAAACCACACGATCAATAGAACAGTCTACGCTTCCCAAAGCGGATGAGATCAAAACCACGGGTAGGAGATGTGACCAGGAGAATGTGGTGTAAGAAATTCAAAGTGAAGATCATGTTTATTTTTATTTATACTTGTTTGATAAAAGTATTTTTGAAAAGATGACGCTTATTTTATTATTTGATGTTTAGTACATGTCCCACATGTCGAGGATTTCCCCTCTGCACAGTGGTGGTGTCAGGATGTGGCACTGGCCCCCGGCTTGCTGTGGGGGGCACACCCATGCTAGCGTTAGGACTGACGCGTCTGCCTGGCTGCTGACCTTTTCAGCGCAGGACTTCACCATGAAACACAGAAGGGACCCAGCAGGACACACACTGCTCATTCTCTGAACGTCACGCATCCTGGTCTGAGCACTCAGTAGGTCTCGCACTCGGCTCCCTGGGCTCTGTTGCCAGGGGAAGGCGCACCTGCGCTGGGGCTCCCTGGCCTCCGCTGGCCGCCTTGTGCTTCGGGCTCCATGTTTTTGGGCTCGTCTGTCCTTCTCTGGCCAAGCTGGCTGCTTTCCCAGAGATTGCTCTGCGGATGGGGATCCTCCCGTGGTTCTTCTGGGCAGACTGGCAGAAGTCCGGAGGAGCCGTGCTCCTAACACATACTGGACTAAAGAACAGAGAATGTCAAAGTGCGAGGCTCGCTGTGTGCAAGGGAGAACAGGTCACTCTATATATACTAGGTGTATATACATATATATATATTGTACATATCTCAGTTTGGGTCATTCAAACGAGGTGCAAAATGCTGACTTCAGAGTCTGAATCAATGTCTCTGTCCCCACATCCCTGACTGCCTGCTGGTCAATGACGTCATGAAGTCCTGATGACAGGACGTGCATACACACAAGAAACCACATATCAGATTAGTACTATTTTCCTTTGTGTGCACATCAAACTGTCCTATGGTTGCCAGTTTGGAGCATGTTGTTCGACACCAATAGACAAAAATGGAGTGACTTTCAGGTGAGAATCCGCCCAGCCTCCGCTGGGGTGTGTGCGGTGCTTCCCGGGTCTCCGCGGGCGCGGGGGCGCGGGGTCAGGCCGCACTTGCACAGTGAGGGCTAGAGGACTTCCCGCAGGACCGCGGCGGGGGACCGCGAGCTGCGAAGGTCATGTGCTTCAAAGCTGTTTAAGACTGCTGCTTTCTCACACATCTTGCCTTCCCTTCAGGCTAGCTGCAATAATTTTTTTCTTCTGTAAAATATTTTGTACACAACAACAAAAAAGCTCTTATAAAAAGGGGAAAAAGAAAGCTGGCATTACGATCAGGAAAACCCACGTCATCGCCACCCCACCCCGCCGTCCCTCCACACGCTGCTGTCACGAAGTAGGTGCGAAGACCTTTTTGTACAGAGATATATTTTTTATGAAGAATTTGTAAAATTATTAAATATGCTGTAATTTTTTGATTAATGTAGGTAAATTGTTAAAAAAAAAATAAATGTTTTTACAATACAAAACTGTAATTTTCCCAATAATGTAAAATGTACCATCTCTAGCTGATCTCCGGTCCCTGTCCTATTCCACACGTATCAATATTAAAGTGGCCTGTTAAAATGAACAGTATCTTTTTTGTCAAAAACTATAAAAAGTGTAATATAGCCTGTGCAATGCCACCTTATCTTTAAAGCAAATCAGAGTTCTAATTAAATATTTAATTTTAGATTTCTACTTTTCGTGTGAATTTGTTTTCGCTTTAATCTCTACATAATTCTGCCGTCGGGGGAGGGAGAGAATGAAGCTTGATTAAAAGGCTTTGATGTTCCTGGAACCAAGATCATAGTTTCCCAAGACTTCCATGTCGCTGTTATTACTGAACTGGCCACTTTGGGGAACCCGTGAAACAGCAGTCATGTTGAAGTGACATTGACAGCCAGAGTCAAGGTGGTGGGTCTGATTTCTGTTTCATTTGGGAAGTCTTTCTGTAAACTGGAAAATGACCGGCAAAGAGATCATAGACAGACATATCTAACAGCAAACTGAGCACCAGCCTTAAGGGTGGTGACCCAGGAAACCCTCCCACGGCAGTTGTCCCCCGTTCCTGTCTCGGCAGAGTGCTTTGCCCAACCTCAGAGGTCCACAAAGCCCAGTGCTTGCATTAAACTGAGCTATGCACTGATTTTCCTGAAAGTCAAATGAAGAACAGACAAAAATGAAAAAGAGCCTTACGCTGTCTTCAGAGTAATGCAGACTTGCTATGCAACTGGCACTCAGTCATCTGGGCCCTGATCTGTGCTTAGTTGACAATGATTGAAGACCTGCTGCATGCAGGACACTGCAAGAGTGACTTGCCGATGATGTGAAGGACCCTCACAGGTGTTGCCCCCACCTTTTTGTGTGTGTGTGCGGTGCTGGGGATTGAAGCTCGCCCATGCTAGGCGAGCACTTTCCTACCCAGCTGCACCCCCGTCCTTTCCTTTTCATATGTTAGAAACAAAGCAGAAATTTGAAGAAGTTACTTTACCCCAAACAGACATATAGGCAGGGCTAATATTGGAGGTCTGCTATTTTCACCAAAAATATCACGTTGTTAAATTTTCGTAATGGCATTTTTCTTGTCAATTATTCTCTCATTCTACCTGTAAATCCCCCTTCATATGGTAAATGCTCTAAGTGCTGAAGGCTAAGATTTCTAAGAGAATGAAGCACTCTACATTATCAACCTTTCCCAGAATTCCCATGTGTAAGCCCTGGAGCCTGCATAGACGATTAAGGTGGAATTCTGCAGCTACCTACGTGTCTGATACATATGAAAATCACAAGGGCTTCACTTTGCTTTTTTAATTTGTCCTAATTGGTTATACATGAGAGTAGGATGTGTTTTGACACATTGTACACAAATGGCACAAGACTTTACTTTTGACCTTTCATCAAGGAATCTTGAAAGTTGCCTGGGGGCTCACCTGCCTCCTACTTCTGGGATATTTATCACAGGTAGGAAGCCACACACCAAGTAGGACCTCAAAATGTCATTGAATGTGAGCCCAGTGCCTCAGTGGCTCCATGCTCAGGGCATGGACTGTCTTGAAGGACCCTAAGCTTGACCCAAACACCCTGCGGCCTGGTGGCCGCCCAGCACAACTGCACCATCTGTCCCCAGCATCGGCCCAGTGGGGGCAGGCTTGCTTTGTGGGTGCGTCTCGTGAGCACTGGGTTCGTGCAGTGGCAAGAGGCAGGAAGAGCGACAGCCAGAGCTCGGGACAGCTGTGGCTTTTGAATCTCAGCATGTCACCCCTTTTTTTGTGGTGATGGCACCCAGCCATCCCTCAGCCACCGCTGCCCCATGATGATCATCGAATCTATTCCCACCCATCCCAGGCCAGGGGTGACGAGAAGTGCCCGTGCATGAGCTAGGACAGTCTCCTCCCTGGAGCTGCTTGACACGGCACGGCACCTCTGGCAGTTTCCCCAATGCCCGACCCAGCGCACTGTAGACCGCCGTCCCACACCGACACTTGCATCCCCCACCCGCCGTGGCTCTGTCCTCTTGGACCTGGGCTGCCCCTGCCTTTCCAGAAAATCCTTTGTTCTTTCTTCAGCTTCCTGGGCTCCGGTACTGCCTCCTGCAGCTAAGGAACTACACAGCCGTGATGACCACGCCGGCTGAGGGAGAGCCTCGGAGGTGGACAGACCTGACCTCCGCGTGGCCTGACTTCAGGTGCTCTAGCTGCTGGGGTGGCTGAGAGCCTGCTCTGTGCTCCTTTGCCACAGTCACTCCAAACCACTCCAGAAGGTCAATTCCTCTATGTGCATTGGGCACCAGAGGGGTACATATGAGTCCACATTTTAAGATTACTAAAACCATGCAAATTAATACTACATGATGTGAAATCACTAGAAACACTTGGGATAAATTAATGTCCTGTGAGGTTAGTAATTACTCCTAAGAGGGGGCAAGGAAAAGAAATGTGTGTGGGTGGCACTGAGGCCCTTCTGAGTGGGCTGCAGTGGGGATTTGGGCAGGATACAGTGCCATTGAAGGTTGATACAATAATATTATCACAGCATTATGGAGGAAATATGTGGAAATAATTGTAAAAAGCTTAAAATATATCCCAGTACACAGTAGTCTCTCTCTCTCTCTCTCTCTCTCTCTCTCTCTCTCTCTCTCTCTCTCAATCAATCATCTATCTCTGTCTACCCTCTATCTCTGTCTTCTGTGGCCTGTCATCTGTCTATCCATCTACCATCGGCCACCATCTATCTGTTCATTTATCAACCATCCATCCTAAACACCTACATCTGAACATCTTTCATCCAACCCCCCACCATCTATCAACTAATCATCTCCATGGAGCATTGATGTATATATGTATCATCTGTTTAATCATTTGTTATTTTAAAAATATAATCTGAAGCAGATAATGAAAATAACTAACTTTGACAGAGTTTTTCAGGTTCCTATGCTGATTTCATCAAGGTCTGTGACTATTCATGTTAAAAATGCATGGTACCTTAACTTCTGAAATAACGGGTGCTGACGAGCCGTGCAAAAGTCCAGATAAACTAGCATTCATGTCTGTGCTGGGCGTGCCAATTGCCTGAGAGGTAAGGGTAGAATTCAAGATAGTGGGCTAGAGGAGGCTGCGTTCCTAGCTGCTCTGACGCTCGGGATTCAAGCACTGGAGTAGTGCTCCTCAGCGAGGTGGGTGAAAGAGGGGTGTCACTAAAATTCAATACTGGAGAGCCAGAGGGTCTTGGAGACTCAGAAATTTGGGTGCATTGAACAAAAAAGAAAGAGTACGTTGGGGCCGAGCCTGTAATGGCGGCAGCCTTGGCTGCTTAGCATAGAGGATGGGAGAACAGAGACACACACTGGCTGACTTAGCACAAACAGCCTGAGGTCAGAGAAGCAGCTGCCCGTAGCTGTGCAGAGGCAGCACCGTGCACTGGTGCTGGAAAGGGCTCTGTGTTTGTCCGCTGGCTGCGGAGCTGAGGCAGAGCCACCCGGAGGTGGCCACGTGGCAGCTGCTGCTGTGGAGCTGGGAGGTCTGAGCAAACCCAGCCCCGTGTCCTGGGGCGCACCTAGCAGAAAGTGCTCGAAATGGGCACAGAGAAGACGGTACCCAGGGGGTTCAAGTGGACAGTGAAGGGGAGCCCAACTTGCTTCTCCTTTGAGTCTGGTGGCTCACGAGACCCGCTGAAGGGGGTAGGGAATCTGAACACACAGGTGTGAACACACTCAGGCACTAAGCCCACGCAGCCCGGGAAGTCTGTGTTTGTGGGCAGCAGGCGGGTGAAGGATGGCTCCCTCCCCACGAGGGAGTCCCAGGGAGCCTCCTGAGGTGCAGACTCCTGACAGAATGGCAAGGGCACGACCCTAGGGATGTGCTGGTCTGATCTTTCCAGGGCAGACACCTCCCACAAAGCCCCTGAGCCTGAGGAGACTGAGCCCCACCACAGGAAGTCCCCTTCTGGAACTCTGCCCCCCACTGGGATCCTGTCTGTCTTCACAGACAGAACTGCAGCTGACAGCACTTCCCGCTCCGCCCTGCCTCATTCTGCTGAGAAGCTGAGGATTATTTCAACCAGCTGCAGGTTCAGGCCATTCCAACTGAGAGCTCAGAGGGCAACCGAAAAGGAGGAAGGGGTTTGCAGCCCCAGTCCTTGACCTTGTTCTCAGCCCATAGCTCAAGGAGATGAGAAAGACAGTTGGGCACAGATGGGACCATTTAGCATCCTTGACTATTTTGATGACCTCAGTGGAAATGATTCCTTCATTTTTCATAAAGAGTATTTTTCTTTTGTTTCTTTTGTTTCTGATGTGTGTGTGTGTGTGTGTGTGTTCTTGGTGTGCTGATTTGTTCAGGTATATACACATCCATATACTTAACATTTGTTTCTTTATTTTTCTTATTTTTTAGCATTTTTTTATGTAGTTATTTTCTGGCTTTGTCTTTCAGGGTTAGTGATTTTGGTTTGTATATTTGGGTTTTGTTTTGTTCTATTCTTTCTTTTTCTGAGGGGATACCAGAGATTGAACTCAGGGACACTTGACCACTGAGCCTCATTCCCCAGCCCTATTTTGCATTTTATTAGAGACAAGGTCTCACTGAGTTGCTTAGCCTTTGGTCTTTGCTGAGGCTGGCTTTGAACTCATGATCCTCCTGCCTCAGCCTCCCGAGCCACTGGGACCACAGGTGTGTACCACTACACCCGGCTTGTTCTGTTTTTTATTTGTTGTTTCTCTTGCTTCTCTCTCTTTTCTTTTCCTGCTAATATCCACATTCTCTTCTTCTCTTTTCTCTCTCCCTCAGCTTTGCTTTTCCTGCTCCTCCTCCTTCCTCACAGCCAACACTGCTGCCTCCCTCTGTGTTCTCTGTTCACTGTTGGAGGCTGTGAACTCGTTACTACACCCCTATCATTTTTCTCTTAATTAACTGTATTTTACCATTATTTAGAACTATTTGGCTCATCTAACTCCTGCCCCACCATTAATGCTGTTACGATTATCACTTTTGTGTATTGCATTGACACCTGCTGTTTGCATTAATACCGGTTCTAGTTTATAGCTATTATTGTTTTTGCTGTTGGCAATTGCTGACCCCATCACGACATAGATGTACATCATAGTGGGAACCAGACAAGTATTTTAATGCTGCATGTTGTTTGCATTGGTGGTTGCTATTGTTTGTTTCTCCCTGTTCTGGAAGGTGCTGGGAACTTACAGGGGCTCCACAAGTTCATGGAGACTCTGCTGTGGATCTGAACTCAAGCATAAGAAGTTGCATCTTTAGCCACATGAAAATCAATGCTCACCATCTTCAGCTACACTTTAATATAAAGAACAGAAGAGACTAAGACCCAAACTAACAGTAGAGATGGCCAGGGGTGGGCCCTCCTTTGGCAGTCCCACCTATGGATAGTGACTGCAAGAGCAAAAATAGAATCAACATGAAGGCTGTAGATATCACACCCATGAAAGGGTCTTAATCCAGATCACTCCAGGACAGTTTGTGCCCTAAAAAGGCCCACACATAAGAGGAAGAGAAATCCCTCACAAAAAAAATGCATCAGACCTAATGCAGGAACACAGGGAATATGGAAAAGCAAGCCAACGCAATACCTCATGACCTTCATAGTTCACCAGCTATTGATCCCAAAACGTGGAAGTGAATGAAATATCAGATAAAGAATTCAAAATAATCTTTATAAAAATGATCAATGAATTCCAAGAGAACACAAAAACAACTGAATGAATCAAGGACATCAGTACAGGATATGAATAAGAAATTTAATACGGAGATAGAAATCCTAAAAAAAGAGATAGAAGTCTTGGAAGTGAAAGACAGAATAAACCAAATAAAAAGTTCAGTTAAAAGTCTGTCTAATAGAATGGACCATGCTGAAGGTAGAATCTCAATGCTGGAAGACAAATGGCCAGCCATGAACATCCAGACAGCATTAAAGAAAAGAAAATAAGTAACCACAAAAAGAACACACAAGAACTCTGGGGTAACATTAAGAGACCAAATTTAGGAATCAGTGGAATTGAGGAGTGAGATTCATTGGAAGTGAGATACAGGCTAATGGAATGCATAACATCTTCAGGGAAATAATAACAGAAAAGTTTCCTATACTTGAGAATGAGATGGATATCCACATATAGAAGGTATTCAGAACCCTACATAACAAGATAAAAAAAAAAAAACACAACAACACATTATAATTAAAATGCCTAACTTATAGAACAGAATAGTTTTAAAAGCCTCAAGAGAAAAGTGTCAGGTCACATTTAAAGGCAAGCCAGTCAGAATTGTTTCTCATTTCTTACCACCAACTCTAAAATCGAAGAGGGATTATAATGATGTGTTTCAAGTCCTGAAAGAAAATAATGGTCAATCAATTTTGCTATATCCAGCAATGCTATATCTCAAAATTGAAGAAGAACTCAAAATCTTCTACAATAAGCAGAAACTAAAAAAATTCATGACTACTAAACTAGCATTACAGAAACTAAACAAATACTCCACAAAGAAGAAATATAAAACTAACCCTAGAACTCACAAATGAACAAATCACATTCAAAGCATTGAGAAGCAGGCCCAAAGTATACATGATAAATAAATAAAAATGGTAGGAATTAATAAACATCTCTATAATAACATTGAATGTAAATGGTCTCAACTCTTCAATTAAAGACACAAGTTGACAGAATGAGTTAAAAAACAAGACCCAACTACATGTTCTTTGCAAGACATGGACCTTACAAGCAAAGACAGTCCTGAGTTAAAAAAATGAAAGGAAAGAAATTGATACACCATATAAATGGAGACTGAAAACAAGCAGGAGTAGCTACTCTCAGATCTTACACAGTAGACTTCAAACCAAAGTTAATCATATGAGACAAAGAGGGTCACTTCATAGTGGTAAAAAAATTAATAATATAACAGTCATAAATATTTAAACACCAAATGTTGTAGACATAATTGCATAAACAAACTACTCAAATTGAAGCCTTAGATATAACACAGTACAATAATACTGGGTGATTTCAACATCCCTCTTTCACAATTAGATGGGTCATCCAGACAAAAACTCTGTAAAGACTCTTCAGACAAGAAAAATATGATAAATCAAGTGAACTTATTGGACATCCATAGAATAATTCATTTAACTACAGCTCATTCTTCTCAGTGACTCATGGAACCTTCTACAAAATAGATCATATTTTAGGTCACAGGGTAAACTTTAGCAAATACAAAAAGAAAACTGTCATAGTTTCTTGCACCTTATTAGATTATAATGGAATAAAATTAGAAATCAACATGACAAACTCTACAAAAATTATATAAAAACATGAAAATTGAATAATACTCTTTTGAGTGATGAAGGAGTGATAGAAGAAATCAAGGGAGAAATTAAAGAATTCTTAGACTCAAGTGAGACTGGTGCTAAAATGTACCAGAACCCCTGGATACTATGAAGGCAGTTATAAAAGGAAAGTTTATAGCTATGAGGACTTACATAAGAAGATCAAACAATTCCAAATAAATCATCTAATGATGCAGCTCAAGGGCATTGAAAAACAATAACAACCAATTTCCAAACCAATAGAAAAAGGAAAATAATTGAGATCAGAGCCATAATCAATGGACTTGAGAATTTAAAAACAAAACAAAAGATCACTGAAATTGAGTTGGTTCTTTGCAAAGACAAACAAGATTGATAATTTCTTAGCCAAATTAAGCAAAAGCAAAATAGAGAAGACCTAAGTTAGTAAAATCAAACATGAAAAATGAGATATCAGTACAGACATCACAGAAATCTAGTAGCTCATTAGGGACCATTTTGAAAACTTCAATAAATTGAAAAACCTAGAAGAAATAGATACAATCTGTCCAAACTGAATTAGAGGACATAGAAAACCTAAGTCAACCAATAATTTGTAGTGAGACAGAAGCAGTAATAAAAAGGCTTCCAAAAAAAAAAAAAAGAAAGAAAGAAAAATCCAGGACCAGATACATTCTCAGCTGAATTTTACCAAACCTTTAAATAATGACTAATGCTACTACTCTTCAAATTAATCCTTGAAATAGAAAGTGATGGAATATTTCCAAATTCATTCTCTGAAGCCAATCACACTTATACCAACCCCAGAGAAGGATATGCCAAGGAAATAAAATTACAGTCTGATGTCCCTGTTGAACTTATATGCAAAAATAATAAAATATTAGCAAATTGTATTCAACAACATATTAAGAAGATTGTACATCATGACCAATTTGGTTTTATTCCAGAGATGCAAGGATGGTTTAATATACAGAAATTAATAAATATATTCATCACATAAATAGAAATAAGGACAAAAATTATTTAGTCATCTCCATTTGTCAAAGGCCATCAACAAAACTCAGACCCATTTATGATAAAAATTCTGAAGAAACTAGAAATCAATAGAATCTACTTCAACATCATAAAGATTTTATATGAAAAACCCAGACCAACTTCATACTGATTGGGGAAAAAATGAAAGCATTTCCATTAAAATCTGGGACAACACAAGGATGTTCACTCCTATTTAATATAAAGCTAAAAATTCCTGGCAGAGAAATTAGGCAAGAGAATGAAATAAAAGAGATAAAAACAGGAAAGAAAGAAGTCAAATTATCACTGTTTTCCGATGATATAATCTTATACCTAGAAGATCCATAAAACTCCACCGAAAGACTGCTAGAGCTAATAAACAAATTGGGCAAAACAGCAGGTTACAAAATCAACATACAAAAACAATGTCATTTCCACATACCAACAAAAGAATGTGCTAAGAAGGAATTCAGGAAACCAATTCATTCACAATAGCCTCGAACCAAGCAAAAAATCACCTAGGAATAAACCTAACCAAGGAGGTGAGAAGTCAGTGAGGTGAGATACCTCTAGAATGAAAACCACAGGACGTTGAGGAAGGAAATTGGAGAAGGCCTCCGGAGATGGAAACACCACCCAGGTTCTTGGACAGGCAGAATTTGTAGTTTTAAAATGGCCATAACAATATACAGATTCATTGCAATCCCCATCAAACTAGAAAAAAATGTCCTAAATTTTATTTGGAAGAATAAAATACATAAAATAGCCAAAGCAATTCTCAACCTAAAAAGCAATGCTGGAGGCATCCCGATTCCTGACTTCAAATTATACTACAGAGCTACAGTAACAAAACAGCATGGTCCAGGCATCAACACAATACCTGGATCAACGGTACGGAACAGAAGATGCAAACACACACACACACACAGAAAGATGAAGACAGAATGTACACAAAGAGTCATCTGATCTTCGACAAAGCTGCAAACACATAGAAATATGTCAGAGGAATGACAGCCTTTTTAACAAGTGTTAGGAAAGCTGGTTATCCATGTAGAAGAACAATCTTAGACCCTTCTCCCTCACCCTGTACCAAAGTTAACTCAAAGTGGATCACAGACCTTGAAATTAGACCAGAAACTTTGCAACTCCTAGAAGACAATGTAGGGTCAATACTCCAGCTTTTAGGCACAGGCATAACTTCCTCAATAGGACCCTAAAGCTCAGGAAATAATGCCAAGTGTTAATAAATGGGACAGCATCAATTTTAAAACTTCTGCACATCAAAGGAGACAATTAGAAATATGAAGAGAGAATGTACACAAAGAGAAAAATCATTGTTAGTAACACTTCTAACAGAGATTACCATCTAGAATATATAAAGAACAACACCACCAAAAAACACTCAATACTAAAAAGTCAAATAATCCAACTAATAAATGGGCAAATGAGTTAAACAGACACTTCTCAAAAGAAGAAATACAAATGATCAAAATATATATGAAAAATGTTCAATGTCATTAACAACTTGGGAAATGCAAGTCAGAACTACTCTGAGATTTCATCTTACCCCAGTGAGAATGGTGGTCATCAAGAATGTGAATAATGATAAAGGCTGGAGAGGATGAGGATAGAAAGTGACCCTTTTGCACTGTTGGTGTGAATGAGTACAACCACTCTGCAGTCAGTATGAAGGTGCCTCAAAAGACGAGGCGTGGAACCACCCAATGACCCAAATACACTGCTCCTTGGTTTTATCCTAAAGAATCACATCATCATGCTGCAGTGGCACAGGCACACCCATGCTATAGCAGCCCAATTCACAAGAGCCACACTGCGGAACCAGCCTGGGTGCCCATCAGTGGATGAATGGATGAAGGAAATGGGGTGAATGTACACAATGGAGTCTTACCCAGCCACACAGACAAGTGAAATCATGCCATTTGCAGGAAAATGCATGAAATTAAAGACTATCATGTTAAGTAAAATAAATCAATCTGGGAAGGTCAAGGGTTGTATGTTTTCTCTCACAAGCACAAGATAGAGAGGAAAAAGGAAAAGAAAGGTGGGGAGGCAGGGATCTTAATGAAGGTCAAAAGGAGATTGGGAGAGGAAAGGGACCAGGAGATAGACTACGGGGAGAGAGGCGGGTGCTGGGGAGTGATATCGGCCAAATGACACCCCCATGTTGTGTGCGTGCAAGAGCATGTGGCAACCAATCCCATCAATATGTACAACTGCCTTGCACCAACCAGAAAATGGGGGGTAATCAAAAGGACATAAAACAGCAGCACCCACCACACAGGGCTCCAGCTCAGCTCCTTGCTCACCTTCCGGGTTTGGCTTTGGTGGCCGTGGAGTGAGGGTCTCCTTGTGGTTCCATGGGCTTCTCTAATGTCTGTGATTTTGAGCATCTTTTTGTGCATTTTCTTGGTTATTTGTATGTAACTTTGGGAAATGTCTATTTAAGTGCTGCCTAATCTATTTCAGAAATTTGTTTTGGAGTCGCAGATGTTCTTTGTGTTTTCCAAACAGTAACCCCTCATCTGATGTCTGATTCTCAAGTATTTCCTCCTATTCTTTGGGTCACCCTCTCAGTCTATGGATAGTGTATTTTGTTGCACAAAACCTGTCAATTTGATTTTGAGACCTGTACCTACTTGCTGTGTTTCAGTGTCACGGTGACGTATCCGTCCCCAGGCCCTGCAAACACCTCTCCTGCGTCAGGCCACTAAGGCCTTCCATCCACCCTCAGTACATCTGGTATGTGGTGTAAAGTGAGGGCAGCACAGGGCAGCACGTAACTTCTGTGCAAGGGGCTGTCCAGTCTTCTCAGCATGGTGTGGAGGACGTTCCTTCCCCACTGAATGGTCTCCACACCGTGTGTGAGAGCAGAGTCTCGGCCGGGGCGTAGCGTGTGGTAGAGAGCTTGCCTCGCCAGCACAAGGCCGTGGATCCCACCCCAGCACCCCAGGAGAAAGATAAAAACGCCCCTGATGGTGCATCCAGGGTCTTCCCGCATCTGCCTGCCCCCAGTCCACATGTCCCCAGTCCATCATGCGGCTTCTTAGGACTGTGGCCTGGTAAGTTAGAAATCAGGAAGTGTGACCTTTTTTTGTTGTTGTTGTTGTTCATTTCAAATTTTTCTTGGCTATCTGGGGTCTCTTGATTTTTGACAGATTTCCCCCGTTGTTGAAATCTGGACACTTTCTATCATGCATGGTGTGGACTCTGGATGCTAGGTCTTTCTTTTCCTGGAGTTTATTTCTCTATGCGTAAGTAAATCGCCTGCATTTCCCACGCCCAGTCCCTCCCAGCATGCCTCCCAGCTGTTCTCTCCTGATTCTTCATTCTTCCTACGTCTGCAGCCCGGGGGGGTCAGTCAATGGCAGGCTGCCTTGTGCCCAGAGGCCTGGGATCTGGGGTCACTCCGCCTTCCGCTGGCTGATCTTTGGGAAGGTGGTGGGTGCATTTTTACCTGTGCCTCAGGTTCACTATCCCAGGGTCCCCAGTCTCCCTGAGTGAGCCCCTGGCTTCCCAGTGCTCCACAGATGGGGCACCTCCAGCCCTGCAGCGCTCTCTCCTCTCCACGGCTCCTGGGGTGTCTGCCATCCTCAATGGGACGGCAGCCTCCATGGGCCACCTGTGGGGCTCCACGGCGTTCCCGCAAGCCTGCTAGTCCTGCTGCAGTGTGGCTGGGCACGGTCCTCCTCGGCTCCACAGCGGTCAGCTGTGCTGGAGTCCAGGCAGTTTTCCAAGCCAGAGAGCTCTGGGTAAAGCAGCCTCCTCCTGTGGGGCACGGCGGCCCCCAGCCTGGCATGAGCCCCACACCCTCTCTGTTCCCATCCACAGACGGGCAGCTTCCTTACGTCAACACATCTCCATCTGCTGTTTGCTCCTGGTCAATTTCCAGAGCTCTGACTTGTTTGGGTTTCATCATTTTGTCAATATTTATATATAATTTGGGGGAAGAAGATAAAAACCTTCTGACCTCTTCATTCCACCACAGCAGGGTGGGGGGTGGATCCTGCCTCATGCATTTTGTCTTTGCGGATAGTTTTTGATTGATTTTATTAAGACTTAAATAAAGTTTCTAATCAGAGTTAAGTGAGATTAAATAACATCTCTATCTAATTGGGGAAAACTTGAGGAATGCAGACCTGTGAGACACTGTATTCCAAGCTTCCGAGTCAGGATAGGCCTGCAGTTCCACAAGCCTCTTTGGAACATTCTGAAAGAGTGGCGGGAGGAACAGGAGGCTGGCCAGCGGGGTAGCCCTGGCCTGTGGGGGTGGACACTTGAAGAGGTCTTCTGGCCGGTGCCTGATGCCCACCTCAGCACCCTGAATTGTTCACAGCTGCCACCTGCATTGGAGCAGGTCATGGGGGGGGGAGAGGGAATGAGCCTGGCAAGAAGCAGCTCTGTTCTGTGATTTGGGACCACAGTCATCCACACTCTTCCAGGGTCGTACCTGCAGAATTTCTCTCTGTAGACCACGTAGCTGTGGCATCTACAGGTATCACCAGGGGACCAGGCATTGGAAGGAGACCCTGGGCTTGAATCAGGGACACCTGATTCAATGCTGGCCATTTTCCTGAATACCAGAGATGCCCGACATCCTGGACAAAGGCTGGATTGGGGTCAGTTTGCTTCCTCCACGGTGACTTCCACCTCACGTCTTCTAGGCATCAGCTTGCTGGTGAGAAGACTTGCAGTTTCTCTGTCAGTTTGTGCAGACACAAGGGCTCATCAGTGCCCAGCAGGTCGGCTCATCCAGAGATGGGGACACCAGACGGTGGTGGGTAGGTTAAAAGTGAGGTCTTCCTGTGCATGTCCCGGTCCACATCAGGCGACCCTAAGTCTTCGAGGGTAAGTTTGCATTGATATGCTGAGAAAACAAACAAGAATATAAAACATACAAAATATAGCAACAAGAAGCGCTTTCCTCAGGTGGCTCAAACTTCTCCAAATCATGAGGCATGGACAGAGCACCCTTGTGAGAAGCTGCCTAAGGCATTGGAAGCTGGGGGTGTGGGCAGGATCTCGTCCTTCTCATGTGGCCATAGCCTTGTCTGTTCCAAGTCAAGTTTGGACAATCTGTTTTGGAGTCTCAGTGACCCACGTTGACCACCTGCCTGGCAGCTCCAGTGCCCTGACAGCGTTCCGAGGCACTAGGGCAGGAGAAGGGCCAGCTCAGCAGCTGGAACAGTGGCCCCGGCCAGCGCAGGTCCCCGCCGGCGACAGGCTATGGATGTCGCGCTCTGGGGTCCAGGCCAACCTAGAACTCCGGGTAAGAGGAGAAATCTTGGGCGCAAGGTCCCCCTGGGGTGCCTGAACCTCAGGGCAGTCAGTGGCTTGGTCTTTAACTTGTGCAGACCCGTCTGACCATGGGCCTCCCTCAGAACAGGAAGTAAATGCCCGGGACCTTCTGCCTGATCCTTTGTGATCCACCTGGAGGGCCCCAGGCCCCTGGCCAGTTGAGGGATCCAGGCCCTCACCAACACGGAATGGAAGGGAAGAGTGCCCGGGTGCCTCGGGCTGAAAGACTCTTAGTGACCACATTACTGTGCCCTTGGAGTTGGAGGCAGAGGACCAAAGGCCATCTTGGTGCTGGCTGTACCTCCCTGTCCTGTGTGGGGATTGGTTCATTTGGTCCAGGGAGGGAGGCGGCCATATCTGAATCAATGTCACTGACAAAGGGACCTGCCAGGCCCGGCCAACGTGGCCTGGGCTCCAGAAGGCACTGCGAGAGCAGAACAGCCTGCGCTCCCCGGGGGCCTGTGATCCGCAGGAACCACCCAGCTGGGGAGTCTGTCCTATCGGCCTCCCTGTTAGAGCCCAGTGTGGCAGGCACAGGTTACACGGTTCCTCGAGGGTCACCAGGATTCTAGAAACAGAAGGCGGTTTCTGCTGTGCCACGCACGGCTCCTCTGGGCTGCAGGGGTTTGCAGAGCAGGTCAGTCCCTGAGAATCAAGTGAATGTCTAATGGGGATCTCTGGGGCCTCCCCAGGGCAGACGAGGGGGCTATTTTATGGAAGGGATTTGTGCTTTCCATGTGGCCAGGTAAGCCACCTCCCCCACTGACACACGGTGGGCACTTGCCCAGCCTGTGCTCTGTGTCACAGCACTTGATGTCCAGCCAGCGATGCCGTCCTCAAGGGTGGACCATGACTGGTGGGATAGGACTCAGCCCCAGGGATGAGAGATGCCCCTCCAGCCCTCATCCTCAGAGTCTTCCACTGCAAGACCAGAACCACCTTTGCTGTTTAAAATAGAGAGAGTTTTAGGGGTTGCTTAGTGACCCTGAGAGTGGCCCTGCTCCCAGTCCTGGGGCCTGGACACCTGTTTCACTGGGTACCTGTTGGCACTGCACGCCTTTTAGGGTTGGGCACCTGTGAGAGCTAAACACCTATTGCTGCCGGGCACCTGTGGGGGCTGGATATGTGTCACTGGGCACCTTTGAGGTCAGGCACCTGTGGGCAGTGGGCACCTGTGGGGGCTGGACACCTATTAGGGCTCTGCACCCAATCTTCCGGCAAGCTGGATGGCAGCACGGGGTCCCTCTGCTGAAGCAGGTCTGGTGTGCCCGCAAGTCCCTCTGTGGTCTCTGACTGGAAGGGCCTTGATTCCTCATCTCGTAGCACTGGACGAGAAGGAAACCCAGCTTCCGAGACCCCCCACCCATCCGCATGGGTCTGCGTCAGTGTGGAGCCAGGAGAGAGCCCCCAGCACAGCATCTCAGGAACCGGGAGGTCGCGGCAGACTCGACACCGTGCTCTGCTTGGTCGCACACTGCACCCAACGCCCCGGGGCTCACATTCTCTGTCAGCCCCTGACACCTGGGTCCCTCATGGAGGAAAATGCCACAGACCCTGCACCTCTCTCCACTCACTGGAGTCCCCCTCTGAACGCGTGG
Source organism: Marmota flaviventris (assembly GCF_047511675.1). Classification (NCBI taxonomy): domain Eukaryota; kingdom Metazoa; phylum Chordata; class Mammalia; order Rodentia; family Sciuridae; genus Marmota; species Marmota flaviventris. The sequence continues at coordinate 177,371,420 of NC_092500.1, forward strand.
CTCTCTCTCAGATTACAAGACACAGTCAAGGGCCCGTCTAGTGTTCCTCAGCAGGTTCTGCAAAGATGTGACTCAGATGTCGCTGTGTCGTCACCTGTGGTCATGTGCTCTGAAACCTCTCAAGGAAAATGAGGAGAAAACCTGAGACTGGAGGAGTTGTGCTCTCCTTGATGTCACAGTGTCACTTGTTATAGATCACAGAGTCGGTTTTAGATGCCGTCGTCACGGCACGGAGATGGATGTGTCAGCTGGCTGGACTGCAGTGAGCATGTCACCAAGCACAAGTCTTCAGTGCACACTGGGGTGCACACAGCAGGGAGTGTGAATCTGATCCCCAGGTGCCCAGTGGCGGAGGCCTAAGTGAGGTAAACAGGGCCTGTGGACGCCTCACACTTGGCATGGGCCTTCCGCTGCCTGAGCGTCCCCTTCACTCATTACCGGTGCCTCGGTGTCCTTGCTCCCCTGTCCCAGACTGCACACCCAGGGCAGAGCTGCCGTGCAGGCCTCAGGCCTGAATCTTCAGAAGGACCATCTTCTTACAGTCCTTGCCTCAGGGGAGGTTGGTGACAAAAAATAACTTAAACTTTTGTTTAAATTTTGGGAAAAAATAATGCACGACGGGTCTGGTCCCACTGCTGATGATCCAGAGCAGCTGAGCAGCAGGGCAGGACGGCAGGATGGGCTTCCTGGCAGCAGGCTGCAAGCAGGAGATGCGGGCACATCCTTAAAGGGGTCTTCCTGGGGGTTACAGTGTGTGGTCGTCTGGGATCTGCAGGGGGTGGGTTTCTCATAGGGGGACAGGGTCCTGGGGGGTCATAGATGCGGTGGGGTGTGAATCTCCTGTTGTCTGAGGTCACCAGATGTCCTGGGCTCTGTAGTGGAAGAAAGCTCCTCTTCCTCAGGAACAGCTGACCTTGAAGGGCAGCACTGAGGTTCAGACAGGAGGACAGCAGAAGGCGACCTCTGGGACCTCTGCCAACAAAGCTTCCCCCGTGGGACAGCTTCAGTCACCAACCGCCAGGCTGGTGGGGGACGGATCCCGCGTGGCACGGCCGCGCAACCTCCAGAATTGGTCACTTTGGGGAAAACAACAGCAAGTGAAGCAGGTTTAGGGTTCCCTGGGCAGCACCTCTGCACAGGGGTCTGCGGGGTTGTCCCAGGACACTGCACAGCCCCTGGCATGCGGCCGGGGAGGCTCCTAGGAGGAAGATGGCCCCGCTGGGGTGGTGTCCTTCCTGGGGTGGTGTCCTTCCTGGGAGGCACACAGCCCCTGTGTCGCCAGCTGACTGTAGTGGATATTAAATGGCTCCTAACTGGACACTCAGTGAACAATTTGGAGCAGCGTACTGGTCTTCCTGGGTTGTAAAGAGGGGCCTGACATTTCAAGTGTCACCCAGAATGCCAGGAGCTGCCCGACCACGCTGGACTCAGCGCCAGCTGCCAGGGTCGCACCTGTCCACCGCTCCCCATGGGCACGTCCAAGGCCTTGACAAGGAGGGATACGTGGGCTCTTGGAAAGAACGCCATGGGCTGCAGTGCTGGCCTCTGATACTCTGTCTTAGAAAATCTGAGGGAAGGTTCAACGGGACTTAAAATCCAACTTTGCTGGAAGTGATGTTTACAGGAAGAATGGTTTCCTGTCCCTTGTCTATAAAGCAACTAAGCATGAGACTGTGCCAGGGAGGCACTTTACTTCACCGCTTTCTCCCAGACATCCATCTCCACTGAAGCCAAACAGTGACCACAGGAGGCCGTTAGAAGGAAGAAGCGGAGAATCCCTCTGGCTGCCCCGCATCTCATGGCCAAAGGAAAAGCCCAGGCCGTGTGGGAGGCTGTCTCCTGAAACACGACAGCACTCCATTACCAGGGCTGCTTAGCACACAGCCCACGTCCGCAGGCACAGCACGTCTCCTTCTAAGGGAAGGAGCCTTGTTAGAGGAAATAAAACATCACCTCACATCACAGTGGGCCCTGCCTGCCAAGATGGCCACTGGCTGGGATGGCCCTTCTCTAAACTGAGATGTGGTCCAAAGAGCAACACAAGCAGAGTACTCATGTGTGAGTTCTGCCTGTCTTCTTAGCACATCTGGACCACAGATTTACAAAAGCCCTAGTCTGAGCATTTATAAACAAAAGAACTCAATTTCCCACCATTTTGGAGCCTGGGAAGTCCTTCAGGGTCAAGGCTCCGTGTCTGAAAAAGGCCGCTCTCTGCTCCCAAGATGGTGCATGTAACTGCTCCCTAGGGAGGAAGGAGTGCCGTGTTCACCCGTGGCCAAGGGTGGAAGGGTTGGCATCCCTGTGAAGCCACTTTGTGAGGATGTTGACCCTAGTCACCAGGGCACAGCCTCCTGGTCTGCTCACTCCACGGGTCCCACCTTCCTATCCCCTCACTTAGGTGATCGGTTTCAGCATAGAAGTGTCACAGGGGCTGTCACGTCCACACCACAGCACCCAGGGAGGGAAGAGTGCAGGTGCCTGAACGGGGTCACAGCATGTCCTGCTAGGCCCCCCTCCTGTGCCCAGCTGTCCTGCTCTCCTCAGTGTCACCTGCTGAGAGCCATAGCCAGGTAGGAATGACGCATGGCATTTTTGGTTGAAAGGTGACATGACGCCAGCAAGCCATTGAGATGATAATGGTTATGATAAGATGTGTATTCAATTGGAGATTAGACCCTGCTGTCCACCTAGGCTTGCTACTTTGGAGCTCTCCTGGGGATTCCCAGAGAGTTCCCATTGGTTGGGGAAGTGCGGTAGGAGGGATTTCCAGAGGAGGGATTTCCGGTTGGTGTGGTGTGTCCGGGGAGAAGGCCAAGTGCGTGGCGTTTGCGGGAGTTTTGGAAATAAAGTTTGTTCCTGCTTGAGTGGCTCGTGATTTTGTGCCCAGCCAGACTGCGGCATTTGGTGGCCCGTGCGGGGAACCCTTGAATCTTGGGGGTAAGTGAAATTGCTCGCCCCTGAGGGAAGGCGAGAGAATGGGTGACCATTTCAAAAAACAATGTGTTCTTGTTTTGATTTATTTTGTTTTTGTTTCAAGCTGCCTATCCCTAGAACTTTCTCAGGCAAACTGGGAAAAATGGCTGGCTCAAGGTTTGAAGTTGTTCGGCCCTGAGGAAGAGAAAATTGATACAATGATTTTTTTGTTCCGTTTTTGTTTCATTTTGCTTCGGTTTTGTTTTGAGTTATCTGTTTGAGTTGCATTATCCTTGTAGCAGAAATATGGGGTCAGAAATTAGCAAAAAACAGACAGAAAGAATGTTAAGTAAATTGTTAGAGGAAGGAGGCACCCCAGTAAAACCAAAAAGAGTCAGGGCATATGCTGATACAATACAGAAATGTAGCCCATGGCTTTTTAAGGAGGAGTTGTTGAATATATCACAATGGGACCATCATGGTGAAGATTTAAGGGAAAAGGAAAAGAAAAACCCAGGAACTCTGCCAGTTGGCACATTGCCATTGTGGATGATGATACGATTTTGTGTGCCTAGTCCAAACCTTTCAGTTCAGATTATGGTAGAAGACATATTAGATCAGGAAAAAGAGGAGGCCTCTCGAGATAGTCAGAAAGGGGAAGAAAGCTTAGAGCGGAAAAAGCCATCAGGGGAAAAGTTACAACAGGAGGCTGCTACTAACACCTTTCTATCACCAGAGGCGTAAGTGTCCAACCAACAGCGCCTCCTATGGGACCCTCAACGCCCGTAGCTGATACATGGGACACTGAGACAGGACCTCAAAGATTAGCATGCCCTGTATTTGAGCAGGCAGGAGGGCAGCGAATTCACCATGTTTTAGATTTCAAAACAGTGAAGCAGCTAAAAGAGGCTGCAACAACCTGTGGTCCTCAAGGACCCTTCACCATAAGCTTGGTCGAATCCATTACCAACTTGAACATGACGCCAGCAGATTGGACTAGTGTCTGTAAAGCTGTGCTAAATGGAGGACAATACCTGTTATGGAAGGTTGCCAATGAGGAATTTTGCATGGAGACGGCTAGGCGTAATGCAGCAGCTGGTTATCCTCAGAGAAATCTAGATATGTTGTTAGGAAAGGGACCTTATGAGGGTCAGGAGCAACAAATTGCATATGATCCTACTATATACTCACAAATTGCTGCAGATGCAGTTAGGGCATGGAAGACTTTACAAGGACATGGAGATTTACAAGGTCAAATATCTAAGGTGATACAAGGAGCTAATGAACCTTATGCTGAATTTGTAGATAGGCTTATTCAAACAGCTACCAGAGTTTTGGGGGATACAGAGCAAACAATGCCATTAATTAAACAGCTAGCCTTTGAGCAAGCAAACAGGTGGTGCAAGGAGGCCATTAGACCATGGAAACATGAAGATTTAAACACATATATCAAATTATGTAGAGACAATAATGAGCAAGGGCAAGTCTTGGCAGCTGCAGTACAACAGGCTTTAGATGCCAGGCCAAAAACATGCTACAATTGTGAACAAACAGGACATTTTAAAAGGAGTTGCCCCATAGGAGGAGGGTTTAACAAAGCTAGGTATCAAAGGAATAGAATACCGGGTATTTGCCCACGATGCCATAAAGGGAGACATTGGACTAATGAATGCCGTTCTCAAACCACCATAGAGGGTACTCCGTTATCAAAAAACGGACAAGGACCAGGTGTTTACCCACGATGTCATGGAGAAAAGCAACGGGCTCCATTGCCAAAAAACTGACAGGGGGGGCCCAGTGCTCTGGGGCCCATGACCACAAATATAAGGGGCACTGGAGGAACCCAGCAACACCATGGAGGAACCCAGTGACACCATCAGGGTAGTGCCCAGGACACGTTATCCATCAGATCTCTCATCAAACGGACAAGAGGGAGCACAGGGTTGGACATCTGCGCCTCCACCAGAGCGGTATCAAATTATGTAGAGATGGGAGTTCAAATCATTCCCATGGGAGTAAAAGGACCTCTTCCCCAAGGAACAGTAGGCTTATTATTGGGACACAGTTCTTCTACTCTAAAAGGACTTATGATAAGTCCTGGGGTAATTGATCCCGATTATGAAGGTGAAATAAAAATTATAGCTAGTTCTCCAAGAGGTATATCAGTAATTTCACCAGGAGATAGAATAGCACAGTTACTAATAATACCCAGCCTGCATGATAAATTTTCCAGTCGTATTGTAGAAAGAGGTTCCAGGGGATTAGGCTCTACAGGTGTAGATTGGGCTATGCTGTCTTTAAATTTAGATTCTCGCCCCATGCTAAAACTAAATATTCAAGGACATGAATTTAATGGGCTACTGGATACAGGTGCTGACCTTAGCATCATATCTCATCAAGAATGGCCAAAACATTGGCCATTACAACAAGCCACTCAAATGCTTCGAGGCCTAGGAGTGGCGACTAATCCCCATAGAAGTGCAATGGTATTAGATTGGAAGGATCCTGAAGGATGTGAAGGAACTATACAGCCATATGTATTGGATCATCTTCCTATAAATTTATGGGGACGAGATGTCCTAGATCAATTACGTTTGACATTAACAAATAACATCAATCCTAATGCACCCACTACTAGGGCTAGACAAGGTTTTAGGAAAGAAAAAAAGATTAGGAGAACAAGAACAAGGTATAGCAGCACCAATTCAAATAGATCAAGGAATGAATAGACATGGATTGAGGTTTCAGAAGGGGTCACTGAGACAATCAAAATTACTTGGAAATCAGAAAGACCAGTGTGGGTTCCTCAGTGGCCCCTGACTAAAGAAAAGATACAAGTAGCCCATGACCTGGTCAAACAACAATTAGCGGAGGGACATATACAACCTTCCGTATCTCCCCATAATACTCCCATTTTTGTCATTAAAAAGAAATCTGGTAAATGGAGACTATTGCAAGATTTAAGAGCCATTAATAATGAGATGGTTATTATGGGACCTGCTCAATCGGGGATTCCCCAATTGTCTGCTTTGCCAAAAACCTGGTACGTTTTAGCTATAGATATTAAAGATTTTTTTTTTCAATTCCAATTCATCCTGAGGATAGTCCACATTTTGCATTTACTATCCCTGCACTGAATCATGAAGGTCCTCATCAGAGATATGAATGGAAAGTACTCCCTCAAGGGATGGCTAACAGCCCAACTGTGTGTCAAATTTATGTTAACAAAGCAATCCAGCCACTTAGAAATCAAAATCCTGAACTACAAATATTTCACTATATGGATGATGTATTATTACCACACAAAGATAAAAACACATTGCTAGAATGTTATGCCACACTTAAAAATTTATTTAAAAAATTATAATCTAGAGATAGCAATAGATAAAGTACAAGTAATCTTCCAATTAATTATTTAGGAGTTCTATTATCCTCAACCATGGTCCGTCCACCAAAAATTCAAATACGAGTTGATTAACTCAAATCATTTAACGACTTTCAAAAGTTATTAGGAGACATAAATTGGATAAGGCCTTATCTAGGCATACCAACAGGAGAGTTGGGACCTTTATTTGATATCCTAAAAGGTCCATCAGATCCAAATTCACCCTGCATGTTAATGCCTGAAGCAAGAAAGGCATTAAAAATCATTGAAACATATATGGAAAATATGCATTTGGATAGAATTGATATAAGTTTGCCTTTATTATTTATTGTAACACCAACAAAAAATATTCCTACAGGAGTATTTTGGCAAGAAGGTCCATTATTTTGGATACATTTATCTTATTCTCCTAACATTATTCTTACTAGGTATCCTGAGGCTGTAGGACAATTAATACTCAAAGGAATAAAAGCAGCGAAGGGAGTGTTTGGAATTTCTCCCAATAAAATTATTACTCCATATACTATGGATCAAATTGATGAGTTAGCCAATGAGCTAAATACTTGGGCAATAATCATGTGTAAATCTAATGTTTCATTTGATAATCACTTACCATCTAATCCTTTGTTGTCTTTTTGGTCTTTGCATCCTGTAGTTTTTCCAAAAATGACAAGAAAAACACCTATCATGAATGCTCCAAATGTATTCACTGATGGGTCAAATAATGGTACAGCAGCAGTAGTTACCCATGATCAAACTTTTACATTTTTAGTACCCAAACAATCAGCTCAAAATGTAGAGCTTAATGCAGTATTACAAGCTTTTGTGATGTTTAATGATTCTGTATTTAATTTATTTTCTGATAGTCAGTATATAGTTAATGCTATAGTATCCCTTGAAGATGCTGGAAGGATTTCCCCTTCCTCTACTGTTTTCTCTGTTTTCCACTATACAAAGTCTAATCTGGGACAGAAAAGATCCATTCTTTATAGGACATATCAGGGCACATACAGGATTGCCTGGAGCCCTTAGTTAGGGCAATGATTTAGCAGATAAAACTACACATGACATACATATTTTCTCCACAATAGAAGAAGCTATAAATTTTCATAAAATGTTCCATGTCAATGCTAATACTTTACAAAAGCATTTTGAAATAACTAAGGAACAAGCCAGACATGTAATAAAACAATGTCAAAATTGTGTGATCTTTTAACCACAAGTTAATCTTGGAGTCAATCCTAGAGGACTGATACCTAACCATATTTGGCAGATGGACGTCACACACTTGCCACAATTTGGAAAATTAAAACATTTGCATGTTACATTTGATACTTCTTCCGGATTTTTGATGGGCTCCCTTCATGGCAGAGAAAAAACTAAAGATATTATAGCTCATTGCTTACAAAATTTTGCCACTGTGGGCATTCCAAAACAGTTAAAATCAGATAATGCCCCTGGCTATACCTCTACCTCTTTTAAACAATTTTGCTCATCATTTGGCATTACTCACATAACAGGAATCCCATACAATCCACAGGGACAAGGCATAGTTGAAAGATCTCATCAAACTATTAAAATGTACTTATTAAAGCAAAACGAGGGAATTGGAAAGGGGTATATATCCCCCAAAGATAAACTTAAAATAACCCTTTTTACTCTAAACTTTTAAAATTTGGATTCATCAGGGCTTAGTGCTGCAGAAAGGCATATGTGTCCAAAAAATGTACATAAGCCTAAGGTACTTTGGAAGGATATTCTAACAGGACAATGGAAAGGTCCTGACCCAGTGATTGTCTGGAGTTGGGGTTCTGTTTGTGTGTTTCCACAGGGAGAACAGCAGCCAATTTGGATTCCAGAGAGACTAACCAAAGCGATTTCTACAGATCAAAAAGAATATGATTTGACTCAAATCCATAACAGCTGATATCCAGAGCTCCAGCTTGGCTATTCTTGATCTGCAACAGTGGTTCTCCCACACCTGGAGGCTAATGAATAATGAACACCATTAAGGCCTATTTCAAATGTAAAAAATCTTGGGGCTTGCTTGTGGGAATACCTTCAGACCCATTATGCAAGTTACAGGAAAAAGGATGAGATATCCAAATAAGAGTCAAACCCAGGTGGTAACCAGGATGCCTTTTTCAGTATCTATTTTGTCATTGCCCTTTCCCACATCATGAAGTTCTATTTTATTTTTTGAGCTCATTCAGACCTAGGTTAATGTTTTTCTGATCAGTTTTATTTTTTGACTGTGGAATTTTTAACATTGCAATGGAGATTTCACCTGTGTAAATCTACAAGGCCTTTACTATTGTCTTATGTGTTGTATGTTATGTGTGCACACTTGTGTTTTGTGTTGTATGTCTGTATGTGCATATGTCCATAGATCATATATGAGGCGCGCTCATGAAAAAATGGATCCAAATATTTTTATTATTCACGTGATTTAAATGGTTTAATTTAAATTGGGTAAACAGCTGTTGAGGATTGTTTTAATATGTGAACAAATAAGGAGGTTAACAGATCTGTTTGTTTACTTTCACCTTTCCTTTTCATTATATTTAATAATTCTGTTCAGGATAATGTAAATTGTGCAGAAAATTGTTTTCTTAGAACCTGTTGGAATGTTACATAATTTTTTTTTTTAGCCATTATTGCTAGAATTCCTATCTTCATCCCAGTGCCAGTGAAGACAAAGATAAAACCAAACTACAGCTTCTTCGATAGCTATAACAGTAAACTGTATAAACTGATGCATTAATGAATAATAACTCAACAAGTAATGCTCAATCAAGGAGTCAACTTACTTTGGGAGAAAATGGACATATTGATAGATTCCTCTGCTTTGAACTGCTTGCAGAACTTGCCTGGACTATGTATCACTTGTATACATTGTGAACTATCTGTTGGTGCAGTGAATTGTGGTAATGCTGGAGTATCTTTGCTGATGGTGTCACTGGTGGTACAGTTTTTCAAAGGAGCTGTCAATTGGCTTAGTGTCATGGCATTTCTGTATCCTCCTCCCTTCTGCTAGTGATGGTCTAAAATTTGGGGGCCAACAGAGGTGAGGCAAAGAACCTCACCCCCACACTGGCACCAAGGCCAAATTTGGGGGCCAACAGAGGTGAGGCAAAGAACCTCACCCTCCCCCACTGGTGCAAAGGCCAAATTTGGGGGCCAACAGAGGTGAGGCAAAGAACCTCACCCCCCACTGGTGCATAGGCCTATCCACAAGTATGGCTGTATGCTGGACCTGTAGTCAGTGACGGGTAAGATCCAATTGCAGTGGTACCAACCTAAGACAGGAGACTGACGCTTTGAGGTCAGCTCATCTAATGACCGGTAAGGGCCATATGTAGTATTGGACAGCCTAACAGGCATGGTCCCTAAGCCACATGCTTGGTGCTTAATTAAACAGAAGGGGGGAGATGCTGAGAGCCATAGCCTAGTAGGAATGACGCATGGCATTTTGGGTTGAAAGGTGACGCCAGCCAGCCATTGAGATGATAATGGTTATGTTAAGATGTGCATTCAATTGTATATTAGACCCCTGCTGTCCCCCTGGGCCTGCTACTTTGGAGCTCTCCTGGGGATTCCCGGAGAGTTCTCATTGATTGGGGAAATTCAGTAGGAGGGATTTCTGGAGGAGGGATTTCCGGTTGGTGTGGTGTGTCCTGGGAGAAGGCCGCGTGTGTGGCGTTCATGGGAGTTTTGGAAATAAAGTTTGTTCCTGCTTGAGTGGCTCATGATTTTGTGCCCAGCCCATGATTTTGTGTGCAGCAGTCACCTGCCCCAGAGCCCCCCCCCCCCGCTGGCGTTGCCCATCTCTCCCCTCTCGGTTGTCATGGTACCGGCCCCATATCCCCAGCTCAGCCACTGTCATGGTGGTGCTCTCATCTCCTGGACGACTTCTGCTCCTTTCATCAGCTCCTACACATGGAGCTATTGAAATCGTGTGGTGATTCTAAGCGGAGCTTGTCATTCACTTAAAATCCTTTAAAATGGAGCCAGTGCTGGAGCCCGGGGGGAGCCAGGCCCGGCACACCCAGGGCCCTGGGTTTGACCCCAGCACTGCACACAACAAAACCAAGCAGAGCACAAAACCTTCAGTGGCTGTCCATCGCTCGGCCAGCTGTGGTTCTACTTTGGAGCCACCATGACAGTGGGCAATGTTGCTGAACTCTACCTCCTCGCTTACTGTTGGATTGGAAGCCCCATGAGAGGAGCTCTTGCGAGTCATGCTCACAGTTTTAATCCCAAGCCTCAGCAGAGGCTCACTGCTCACTCACTTGACCCCTGGATGGGCAATAATGATGCTCCAGGACACTCTGTAACGTGGCCGCAGAGTGCTCTCCTTGGCTGCCAGAAGCACTGCTAACGCTCACTCTGTTCAGAGCCCTGAGCTGGGTTTTGAGAACACCATAGATAGGTGAAGCCGGTGTCCACCCTGAGGACATGTACGTTGGAGCTGCAGAGAAAACGTGAGGCTCTCCCGGGCTCCCCTGCGCAGGCCCTCAGGACCTGGTTGGGTCTTGGGCCCCATTTAGAGGAGTAACACAGACCTCTCTGGTTGTTGGGTTGGTGGTATTGCCGTGCTAGGAAGGACAGGGGGCAAAGACCCCAGGGCCTTCTCTGTTCCTCCCCTTCACCGTGAGGCTTACACCTCCCCAGCTCATATTTATTGTTCATCTATTTGCCGTGATGCTGGGGTTGGAGTCCAGGACGCGGGAGCTCAGCTCTGGCCTCCTGGCTGTCCAGATGCTGAGGCAATATCAACCAACGTACCCCTGTGAGCACTTCTTGCGCTAAAACTCCTGCTGGTATCTGTCTACCCACAGGTTCTGTTGGCTGCTTCCCTGCAAACTCTGAACGGGGACCCCTGAGGGAACAGCACAATGCAGTGTGGAACCCCAGAACTCCCCCTCCCGTTAAGTGGCATGGGATCTTGTGATTGGGAAGACACCATAAAGAGAAATCCTAGTGGGACAAACTCCCTGCCGGTTGTCACCAGCAGAGAGGTCAGGTTTGGGGCCAGTGCTCTTCTCCCTAATGTTGAAAGGTTTCACTGTGTGGAGTGACCCCCTTGCCCAGCAATGATGGCTGCGGGTCAGTGCTCAAAGGCCAGGAGGGCTTCTGGAGCAAAGATGCCGGGGACTCTGGACGCTCCAGTCGTCAAGGGAACCCTGCTGTCTCGTCAGACCCCCCACAGGAGGTCCCTGCACCTCGGGGAGTCTGAGGCTGGAGAGGGTGAGCTCCTCTCAGGGCCTATGGATGTGGGATGTAGAATGACCTTGGCTGCTGACGCACCAGCTGGCTGTCCCACGTCGGTGCCGAAGGAAAGCTGCCACCCTCTAAGGAGACTGATGGGAAGCTGGGCACGGCCCCACCTGCACAGCCAGCTGTCCCCACGGATGCCTGCTTCCCTCACTGTGCGGGACTCAGGGGCACGGCCACCCGGCCAGGCTGGATCACACTCCTGGGCTCTGGTTCTGAAGCTGAGGCCTCCTCTGTGAGCAAGACCAGGATGACTCCTGAAGGGCCAGGTGAGTCCCCGAGTCCCTGGTAAATGGCCTAACACCCCCGGGAAAGGCTCTTAGCACCAGGACTCAGTGTACTGTAACTGACGGCTCTTTGGCAAGTGTGCAATGTCTTATTTAAAGTGCGTCTGCCACACTGGCTGGGTTCACAACAAACCCTGGCGAGTGACCACCACCCTGCACCCGAGGACAGCCTGAGGAATGGTTCTGCCCAGATATGGCACTGAACGGCACCAGAGGTCACAGCTGCCCTGTCTGAACTGCTGAGGGGCCTGGAGCACACACCGCGAAGGGAGATGGCAAGACCTAGAGGACTCGGCAGAGAACCCGGTCCTAGGAACCTTGGCCATCTCTTCACTCACACAGGTGAAGGGTGTCGTCTAGCGACCACATTCTAATATGGGTCAATACACCCCGTTGACACCTAGAATAGATACGTTTTTTATTTGTCACTCACACCTCAGTAAAAAGCTGGACAAATCAAACAAGAAAAGAAGCCTGACATCGCTGTGAAGCCGGGCCAAGTCAGGAGCCGCACAGGAACGCACAGACAGCTCTAGGAGGGCCAGGTGAACAGGGCCGCGCTGGGCGCTGGCTGAGGGCGTCTCCGCCAGCCTCGGGTCTGAGAGGAGACCTCCCTGTATGTGCTGCTCGAAGTGGAGTCAGAAGAGAGCAACGCCAGTTACCACGTCACACGTCGTCTATGGGAAGACACCCCATGGCTCAACCTCAGCTCCTCAAAGTGAAAGTACAAACCAGCACACTAGAGAGTAAGTGAGAACCGACGCCACCGGGTCCGTGCCCTTTGCACATCGTGAATGTCACGTTACCCACTAAGAGCATGCATTAAAATCCGTCCAATATTTTTGCAGTTTGAATACACTCTACGGATAACTAGTACTGTCCCTAATCAGTTGCAAGAATGGACAGCTGTCACTTGGACCCTAAATCTCCCAACAAGGAGCAAAAGGAAAGAAAGTTAAACCCCCGGGTGCTGAGCTGCACAGGAGCAGGACCCTCTGTGTACTGCAGGAGCCAGACTGGTGCACCCTAGGGTAGTCGTCTGAAAGGCGCTCCTGGTTGTGATGAGGACGTTGTGCTGCTTTATTTCCCAGAATCCGATTCTCATAAACGTATTTGAAAAGAATGACAATTCTCATTGGATCCAAGTGAAGACTATGAGGAGCTAGAGGGAAGGCATGCTGTTGTTTGTGGAACTCTGGAATGAGAACCTGTCTGTGCAAATAAACCCTGGGACCCCTTCAGTTTTCCAGTAATAGATGGCATGTGTGGACCATTTGGGACACGTCACGGGCTGCTTCAGGTCCCCAAATGCATCAGCTGGTGACTGAGGGCCCTCTCTGCTCCTTTCCTTGCAGAGCTGCAGCATGAGTACCTAATTAGAAATAAATGAGAGTTTCCAGACCTGAGACAGGCTTCCAGCTTAGCAGTCAAACCACCCTGCACAGACGCCAGGCCTCAGGACGCCGTCTTGCTCTTCAGGTGGACAATCTCTGTTGTTCACCAGCTGACCTTTTTGATTTCATTGTGCTCTAATTAGCTGTGCAATGTGATTAGGCATAAAACTCGAAATGATGACATTAAAGGTGTCCAAATGGCTCTCTCATTTAGTAGAAGCAAACTGTGATTAACATGTGATTTTGCTGTTTGATACGAAATAAAGAAGCCCATTCCATATACTGCTGTATGTTGCTCCCAGAATCAGACCGCAGAATCGTAAATCGAGTTCTAGTCTTGGATTCAGACCTCTAGGTTGACCTGTCAATTGAGTAGAGGTGCATTCACCCCGCACTGCCCACCTTCCCAGTCCTGACCACACCCTAGAATGCAGCAGGCTTGCAGGGCTTCATCCGTCTGCTCTGTCGGTATCTGTGCCGCTCTCCCCTGGGTGAAGTGAACTTGAGTCTGAGGACACATGGACCCTTCACGTCCACTACGCCTTCCCTCCTGTTTTATTACACGGTGTTTATTTGCAGTAGCGTTACCCTTGCTCATAGTTTGGCCAAAGTCTTCTACAAGGTACTGGCCCCCTGGACTTCCTACCACGGACAGGACATTCAATTGTTCAAATTGACCTTTTCATACTTTTCCGTGGAGCTGGGACTGTCACCCATTGGTTTCCCTCTGTGGCGACCTCAATCCTCATGTTAGCTATGGAAGGGCCCTTTACCTTGCTCTCCTGTCCCCTGCCGACCTCTCCACTCTCCTCTTCCCTTTCTCTCTGACGGTGATTTCCCTAGACTGACGCCAAGCCCTCATTGCTGTTAACGCAGACGCTCCCCCAGTGAGCCCCACACTGCAGACCCCCACGTTCTCTGCCGAGTCCTCTAGGTCTGCCATCAGAGCCCTCCAAGGTCAGGCTCGACCTTCTCCTCCCGCCCAGAGGCTGTGCATCTCCCTGCAGCCTGGAACTCTACCCACCCACAGCCTTTTGCTCAACTACTCCTCCCTAGTGTCCCCAGGCTCCAGCTTGGTCTCCCTTGGCCTGAGTCCTGGGCTCCCCTGACCTCTGCACCCCATCCTGAGGCTGCTTCTCCCCTCATGCTGCTGGATACCCAATCTCCTCAGCTCACCTCACCCTCCCTCTTAGCATGTGCCACTGGGGAGAGTACGTGCCTCCTGCAGCCCCAGAGGTGAGCATCAGAGTCACTCAGAGGCTCTGGCTGCCCACAGCTGTCACCGTGTTATCACCACACATTGATCCATGGCACGTATTAGATCGCAGCTGAGAATGGCATTTCTTTAAGCAGCAAGACATCGTCCCACCCCCTGCATCTCTCTGTGCTGTTGGGACTCTGGTGCCACCTGGAGGTCGGGCAGTTTACGTGCCACCTGCCCCCTCTGCCTGGTGGGCTCAGATGTCATCCTTTGCAGACTTCTGAGGTGTGGCGCTGCTGCACTTTGGAGGGAGTCTGTTTTCACACTGAGCTGGTCCTGGGGGTCCTCATACCAGGAGCCTCTCGTTTCTGTTATCAGCTGTCTTGACCTTTTCAGATCTTGGGCCTCGAGCTGACTGACTGTCGGATTATTTTCCATTTATCTGTCTCTTTGCTCTTTCTGGAAAATAAAATCAACGGTGTATTCAGGATCTTCAGTGTGTGTGCACATGCATTCGTTGGTGCCTCTGTAGACGGTTTTGCTGGTCTGTTTTCGTTCCTCTCTGTACATCTGTCTCCTCTAAGTTGACTGCTTTCCTGTTCACCAGCACCTGAGATGGTAATGAAGCCTTTCCCGATGTGTGCACAACTTTGTCCCTCTGCTCCCATTTAGAGCATCACAGGATCTGTTCCTCCAGTGGGGCCCTGGAGTGCAGGTGCTGTGGCTGGATAGTGACCCCAGAAGCCCCTGTGTCCAGGCTTGGTGACCAGTTTGGCACTCCTGGGAGGTGGTGGCACTATTAGGAATGGGACTTAGTGTAATATAGTGAGGTCACTGAGTGCATGCCCTTCAAGGGGAGAGCTGTCTCCGCTTCCTGGCTACTTGAGGTGAGCAGGCTTCCTCTGCCAGGCACCCGCCATGATATTCACGGTTTGAAAATGCACCTAGCCTTTCTGCTAGGTTTGTGTGGTTTATGTGGTTTCTCACAGAGATGGACACTTGCAGCCCCTACTGAGGGGCTGAGCATCTCATGTTGGTCTGTCCTTTCTCACGGATGAAGCCACACAAGGTGGAAGAATTAAGTCTGTGTGTGTGTGTCTGTGTGTGTGTGTCTGTATGTTTGTGTGTCTATGTGTGTGTATGTCTGTGTGTGTGTCTGTGTGTGTGTCTGTCTATGTGTGTGTCTGTGTGTTTGTGTGTCTGTGTGTGTGTCTATGTGTGTGTGTGTGTGTGTGTGTGTGCGTGTGTGTTGGAGGAGAGTGAGACTTTAATCATGGACTTTGCTTCTTCAGCGCAATGAGGACCTCTCCAGCCTTCGTCAGTTGGACTTGCTGTTGATGCCTAATTTTAAAATTTCATCCACATTCTTCAACTTAGTGGCAGGAAGCCATTCAGGTAAATTTGGTGAGTCTTAATGTCTGCAGAATTTGCACTGATGCTATACTTTACATTCCTGATACTTTTATTTGTTCATTTGGCTTCCCTTTTCTAAGAGAATTTTTTCCAGGATTATTTTTAATAATTCTTTCATTCTTTTTTTTTTCATGACACTGATTTCTCGTTTTTCCTTAGGATTCTTGTCTTTAGCTTTCTTTGCAGTTGCTGTTTTTCCTGACTTAGAGATGAAACATGAGCTCATTTTTTCCTAACCTTATTTTTAAAAATATACATATTATGGATACCATAATTTCTTCTAATCATTAGTATGTTCTACACTTAAACATCGCAACAAGGCATATTTTCACTGTCATATGCTCTAAGACCCGTTTAAAACTCTTTGTGGACCCAGGGGTACTCAGACCCAGGGGTCACCCTGCTGTATTGAGAGAGCTCCTCTGCCCCCTTTTGGTCCTCTGCAGCCTGCTGGGCTTGCCATTGAGTGTGTGTGAAATTCCTGAGTGTGCTTAAAGTCATCCGTACTTGAGGTATGAAGCATTCCATCAAGGACATTAATTAACAAAGGGTTAACCATGCTATCAAAGTCTTCTGCATTTCTAAATCTTTAATGAGTTTGACCTTTTTTTCCTCTCATAAGCACCCTTTGCTCACATCTTACTGAAATACGGATTTTTTATTTCTCCTTTGTTATCAGTAATGTGGTGAGTTCCGTGATTTTGCAGCTATATTATTAAATGCATTAGAGTGTAATGCAATTAAGGTCCCCGGGAAGAGAAACGTGGATCATTATGAAACGTTCCCCTACATTGTGGCGATGCTTCTCATTGATCAATTTTATGTTATCATAATGGCATGACATTTTCATAGTACATAGAAGGTATTTTGGGGACATTTTCTCATTTGATGATCTCTTAATCTTTATACACTTAGTAAGACAAAATTAACCATTTAACCATCTTAAAGTCTGTAGTTCAGGTTTTTTTTTTTTTTTTAATATTCCTAAGTCTGTGCAGTCACCACTCGCTTATCCAAGGCACATCCATCACTGTGGAAGGAACTCCTACACCCCCACCCCTCCCCAGGCTCGGAGGCCCCAGGCTGTT
Organism: Marmota flaviventris; assembly: GCF_047511675.1. NCBI lineage: Eukaryota > Metazoa > Chordata > Mammalia > Rodentia > Sciuridae > Marmota > Marmota flaviventris. The sequence continues at coordinate 177,388,378 of NC_092500.1, forward strand.
TTTGTGCTTATGGATTCGCCTACTGCGAACATTTCACATAAATGGAGTCATCTGAAACTTGACCTTCTGCCTCTGACTTCCTCCCCTTGGCCAATCGTGAGCGTGGGCCACGCGGTAATAGTGAGGTCAGTACTTCCACTTTTCATGGCTTAGAAACATTCCGCTGGACAAATACCAAATGCTAGGCTCATCTACACGGTGCTCTTGGACATCGGGTTCCTTCCACTTGGGGATATGTGAACAGTGTTTCTGTGAACTCTCTCGCTCTCATTTTGTGGGTAGGTGTGTTTTCGGTCTTTGGCCCACGTGCAAAGGAGCACAACTGCGGGGGCAGGTAGAAGTCGGTGTCAGAGGTTTGAGAAACTGGGGCGCCGTCTTGCCTGGGACGGTGCTGCCACCTCCCTGGCAACGTGAGCTCCAGCCTCCCCACGTCCCTGCCAGCTCCGGAGCCTGCCTTTCTATTCTAGCCTAGCTGCTGGCCTGGGGCGGATCTCAGCGCTGGTCTCATGGCGTGTCCTTGGACACTGAAACACTGCACGAGGGACGGGCTTCCTGGCCACTCAGAGCCACCTAGCCAGCTTCTTGGCTCAAGGTTTAATTGGTCGCTTGCTGTTTGTTTTGGCTGTTGAGTTTTAAGAATTTTTGAAATATTTTGAATATAAAAAATTTCTCAGACGATCTGTGAATATTTTCTTGCATCCTCTGGGTCTCTTCTTGTCTTCTTGATACCATTATCACCTTCTTATCACTTTCCTTCCACGGGGTCCTCCTATGCCAGGAAGTTCTAATTCTGAGGAAGTCCAGTCATCTATCTTTTCCTTTCTCTTCCTGCTTTTCGTGTCATATGTAAGAACCTATTGCCTAAGTCAAGGTCCCCCCTGTGACCACTGTACTTTGTCCTGCCGGACTCTCTCCCAGTCTCTGGCAGAAACTGACCCCTTCCCCTCCCTGGGTGCTACCTTTCAGACTGCTGTGTCTTAGAACCACAGGTGTGTGCCCTTCAGACTGACTCCTTACACCAGACACACGCCCGGGTTTCTTTCAGCTGGGTCTCTTCTCTGCAGGCTCGATGGCTTCCCTGGTTTATCATGGACTCACATCCCGTTCCTGTGCGTCCCTCTGCTGGTTTGTCCACTCACCTCCTGGAGGATCCCGATAGTCGGGCCATCACAGATGATGCGGGTATGACATCCACGAGCACCTGTGTGTGGGGACAGATGTTGTCACCTCACTCAGGTGGACACGTGGGAGCGGAACTACGAGGTCACCACATGGGAGTGTGTTTCCTTTTGTAAGAATCCAGCACATTGTCTTCTGAAGTGGCTGTGCCTGCAGCAGCAAACCAGAGTCCCTGCTGCGCCACACCCTGGCAGCAGGAGGATGGCTGATGGCGTCAACTTGGATCTCAGCCATTTTGCCAGGTGTGTGCTAAGGTCTTATTGCTAATTTCATTTGCAATCCCCTGATATACAAGATGTTAATCACCCGTCTTCAGGCTATTTCCCATCTGCGTCTTCCTTGGTGAGACTCACCGGTCTGATGTGACTTAACTCTTTGCCATTTTCTTTTTAATTGGGCTGATTGCTTCCTCATTGGTAAGTGTTTAAGCCTCTTTGTATATTTTGAATAGAAGCCCAGTGTTGGAAAAATGGCTGCCAATATCTCCCCTCAGTGTGCAGCTTGTCTCCTGATTCCCTTCGCAGTCTTTCCCAGAGACGATGTTCTTTTCACATAGTGTTAAACCTGTGCAATTGCCCCGTGGATCCTGGGTTTTCTGCTCTAAATGTCATTCCTTTCTCTTTGCTTTTTGTTTGGAAAGGTCCAAATGACACACCTTCACAGTGCAGGCGGTGTCCTGACCACATCTAGACTACAGAGGGGCCATCTGTGTCAGTCGGCTCTCAGCTGCTGCGACCAAAGTACCCAACAAGGGCGACCCTAGGAGGGAAGCTTTACTGTGGCTCATGGTTTCAGAGGTTCCATCTGGGGGTGACTGACTGCACCACCCTGGGCCACAGTGAGATGGAGCATCATAACCAAAGAGTGTGGAGGAAGCAAGCTGGCAGTTCATGGTCGCCAGGAAGGAGAGGGCACAGGAGGAGCCTGGGGACAAGTGATAATCCTCATAGACACACCCCCAGAGACCCACCTCCTCCAGCCACACCCCACCTGCCTGCCCTTGGCACCCAGTAACCCATTCATATTATCAATCCATCAAATTGATCAATCCACCCATCAGGTCATGACTCTCCTGACCCAGTCATTTCACTTTCTGTATTGACACAAGCTCTGGGGACACCTCATGTCCAAATCATAACACCATCGATGGTGTTCTTCATTCAACTCAAGGTGCTTTTTATTTCTAGTCTTTCTTGTTCGTATTTTCTTAGTGTCTCCATTGCTCTGCTTCCGTTACCCATCTGTTCGTGCATGCTGTGTGCTTTCTCCAATAGAGTGCTTATTGGTGTTGTTGAAAGCCACACACGGTGTGTCGAGGGGAGGGATGGGGTGGGGCCTTTGATGTGAGGCACTCTTTCTCACTGCAAGTTTGCTGAGTGCACCCTCTGCTGCTGTGGTGTCTCTGGGAGCTCATTTCCTCTGTTGTGCTTGTATCTGTGGCCCTTCTTGTCTTGGGGTCTTTACAGAGACTCCTCATAGGGCATGAAGTGTACATCACCATTACTGAGATGTACCCTTGGGATGTGGAGGTTGGGTGGGGAGGGGACATACTGGGTTCTAAATCCTGACTTAGTCTCCTCCCCACTGGGCCTGGGCCTGGTTATGCCCCTCTCTGTGACCTTTGGCAATGAGTCTCAGCCTCTCCTCCCCATGGAGGCTAGAAGTGGGGGTTCCACTCCCCTGCTCAGGTCAGGCTCTGGGGAATCTGTTTCTTGGCTGAGTAGCTCAGCAGAGTGAGGGTTTGGTTGTCTGTTGGTGTTTCATTGGGCTCCCTCTCCACTGTGAGGGCCTAGCTGTGCCCATGGAGGTAGGCTGGCATGTGTGCCAACTTCCTGGGATCCAAGCTCCACTACTTCTCACACTGCCCTGTCCACACTCAGCCTCCAGCAATTCATCAAAGTCACCACTAAGTGCTCCCACAGCCACCGCTGCATTGGCTGCTGCTCCTGAGCATCCATCTTGGCCGGGATTCTCTGCCTTCTCCTGTCACCCCAGATTCCAGGTGGCAATTTGCCCTTCAATCTCAATTCCTTCATGTGGCTCAGAAATGTCATTGATTTTCAATTTGTTCCACGTTTTCTTGTAAGACTGGGAGTAATGACTCTCAAGCTCTTAATGCGTTAGAAATAAATCTGAATGTCACTACTGCTTTTTTCTGACTTTTTTCTAAATCATGCTGTCCTTTGGGCCTCATATGCCTGGGTATTTTGCTTGTGTTCTGGTAATTGTAGGACGAGAACAGAGAGAAAGCTTAGTGCTCAGTTGTTCTGTCTCCCTCCAGAACGGACTGGTCCCATGTGTCCAGCACAGGGGTAGAGGAGATGGCTGCAGTCCAGGGTCCGGGGTTAAGAGGAGCAGATCTGGAGAAGCCTCTCTCTGGCTTACCTAGTCAGGGGCTCCTCCTTCTCCGCCTCCTCTCGACACAGCAGGGGTGTGACTGTGCCACTTCCTCTGTGGCCTGGAGCTCCAGGTCTGCTCCCCAGCTCTGCGAGGCTCCACAGAGGCTGTTTCTGGGTGCCTCTCTTGGAATCCACAAACGTGTGACCAGAACCAGGAATCCTGATGGAGGACTCTCTTTCCCGAGTTTCCTGTTTGAGCTCTCAGACAAACGTAGAAATATTACCCAAAGCTTTGAAACGATCATTGCAAATGCCTCATTTTCTCAATTACATTTTCTAGCTGATGATGTCTTATGTGTAGAAAAGAAACAGACTTTTTATCCAGGATATTTTCTATTTCCCTTATTAATTGGAAATGGAAATTATTTCATAACTTCTGTGCAGATTTTTTACGATTTTTTCAAACAATACCTTTCTTTCTTATGGTGGCCATGTTTTTTGGTGTTGTTTTGTGGATGCATTACGATGGCACACATAGTGGGCACCATGGTGTCACCATCTCACCGCACACATGGGACCCCCCCATCCAGGGCCTTCCCTTCCCTCCCATGCCCCCCATGCAGTGGCTCTGGCCTGCTGATCATACCAGTTTAACTGGAGCATTGCTGTTGTGTCTGTCAGTGGGATTCGTCGTGCAGTGTGCACACATGAACTTGGCATAGTTTGATGGAGTGGGTTCCCCAGCCCTTCCCCTCCTCATGCTCTTCCTCTACCCCATTGGTCCCCTTCTATTTATGTGAGTTCCCCTTTTATTAATTCCTTTCTCTCCCTGTCTCTCGCTCTATCTCTCGCTTCAGCATATGAGAGAAAACATCTGACCTTTGACTTCCTGAGACTGTTATTTCACTCAGCATGACGTTCTTCAGTCCCAGCCACACAACATAATTTTGTTCTTCTTTGAGGCTGAGTCAACCTCCCTCATGCATATGTCTATATCTATGTATCACATTTCCTTTATGCATGCACCTGCTGATGGAGCCTTGGGCTGGTTCCATAGCTTGCCTGTTGTGAGTCATGCTGCTGTGAACATTGGTGTGTTTGTATCAATGCCATGTTTTATTCCTGCTCCTGCCACACGGCAAGAGATTCCGTGCCATGTGAAGTGGAAACGGCCATCCTGGGTGACCTCCTCTCATTTCTGAACCACGGTCCATCTGTGATCGGATGACTAGTACATTTCTTTATGGACTTCATTGGATAAAGAACTCCCATGCCATTGTGCATTTTCTTTTTTTAAAAAAAATATTTTATGTAAATAAACTTTTATTTAAAAAATATATAAATGATATCAAATAACACATAAAACTTGATGATTATGCAAAGTAAATACATTTATGGAATGAATACATAAAGAAATAGAATATTGCCTGCACCCCAGAAATCTCTCCCTGGGTCTTTTCCCAGTCACTACCCTAATGTCCTCAAAGGCAATTGCTATCCTGATTTCTATCACCATATATTAATTCTGTGTGTTTTTGAAATTTATATAAATATATTCTTCTATATATGGATTCCTTTCCATCAAAACTTTTTTTTAAAACTTTTTTATTGGGGCTGGGGATGTGGCTCAAGCGGTAGCATGCTCACCTGGCGTGCGTGCGGCCTGGGTTCGATCCTCAGCACCACATACAAATAAAGATGTGTGTCCGTCGAAAACTAAAGCATAAAGAATAAAATTCTCTCTCTCTCTCTCTTTAAAACAATTTTTAAAAAATTATTAATTTTATTTTTATTTATATATGACAGTGGAATGCATTACAATTCATATTACACATATAGAGCACAAATATAGCAGCGCAATTCACAACAGCTAAACCGTGGAACCAACCTAGATGCCCTTCAGTAAATAAATGGATAAAAAATATGTGGCATGTATACACAATAGAATATTACTCAGCAATAAAAGAGAATAAAATCATGGCATTTGCAGGTAAATGGATGGAGTTAGAGAAGATAATGCTAAGTGAAGGTTAGACAATTCCCAAACACCAAATGCCGAATGTTTTCTCTGATATAAGGAGACTGATTCCTAGTGGGGCAGAGGGGTGGGAGGGGAAGGGCGGGGGCATGGGGATAGAAATGATGGTGGAATGTGTTGGACACCATTGTTCATTTTCTAAGAGCCTTGTTTTCTTTTCAAAAAGGGTATTAAATGTTACCCAATAACTTAATGATTTTTAAGGTAGATATGATTTTTCTCATTTAAAAATTAATGTATTTAATTCATTGAATTTAAATATTAACTTTTATTTCTGAAATAAACCCAATTTATTCATGATCTATGAATATATTACTTTTATCTACTATTGGTTAAGATTTTAAAACTTATGTTCACAAATGAAAATAATCAATCGTCTCTACTTTTATGTATCACTCTATTTAATTTGACATCCAGATTTTGTTGGCCTCGTTAAATGACCAGACTTCCATTTTCTCCTTTTATTATCTGTTAAAATTTATTAGCACTTGTATGATTTTATCCTTGAAAATGTGGTAATATTAACATATAAAACCTTTGGGCTCATATTTTCTTTCTGGAAAAGTCTTTAACTTCTGTTCTCATTTCTTTAAAGTTCTTAAAGCAATTTATATGTTCCATTTCCTCTTTGGTCCGTCTCAGCACATCACATGGTGTGGACATTTATTTCAGCAGAACTTTGCATTTGTATCTGCTTTCTACTTTATTCCTCTGTCGGTGTCCTTCCCTTAAGTTTAAGGATGCATTTACATAGAGACCCTCTTAAAGTGATGGCTTTAAGGGTCTTCTCTATTGTCACTCTCTATTTTTTAATTCTTAACGTATCTTCATGATTGCATTTCTCATAATTTCTTTGGTTTTATTGTGCATTTTTCCTTTAAATAATAAGGCAGATCCTCATGTTATGATAGCATTTCCCCATCCTACTGTAATAATTAAGACTTAGAAACTGTTTTCTGAGAATTACTTTAACATGATATGTATCACACTTATTATTCAGTCGAAAACATTTTCTTGTTTTATTTATGATTTTCTTGTTGATGTTTGACATTATGAGTGATTTCTACTGCGTATGTAAGCAATATTAATATTCAGCCGTGAGTGTTTACGTGTATACGTTTTAATTTCTAAAGGTAGGATTTTTCTAAGAACATCTGTGAAACTGGTTCTAGTCCCACTGTGTTCTTGTTGGGGAACACCATCTTTTCCCTAGTTGCTGAGGTTTGTTGTAGGGCTGGGTGTGGACTCTGTCTTCCTCACGTGGTTCCCATGTGCTGGGACATAGTGAACCTTCTGGGTTCAGTGGTCCTGTGTTCCATCTGTGCCCACCAGGTCAGCTCGTCCCCACGTCACAGGTATGCTGTGCCTCACTCACAGTTATTTTTAACTGATGTAACTTCAGTGGGTATATTTTAAAATAACTTCATATAAATACAAAAATTTCAATTATTAAATGCACATATACTTTGCATGCTGTATCATTCTCGGTAATCTAAAACTCTATTTTAGTGTTGTAACACTGCTTATATCAATAAAGCCTGTCCCTGGAAGTCTGTTTTGAAGGTGTCGATATTACTGCAGAGATAACTGGTATGTCTTTTTATGTATGAATTTTCTTATAGTTTTATATCCATATATTGTGACCCAGATCTTATGACCAGCTCAGTTATTTTAGTTTTTAAGTTTATCCCAACAATCTTTGTCTTTTGATTGGTGCATATAGACCTTCTAATAGCTACTATGAACATTGACACATTGGTATTCATTTCCAACTTGCTAGTGACTCTCATTTGCTATAAAAGCCCAAACTTTTTTATTGGTTTGGTTTCCTTCTTGCCACCATTGAGTTGACTTTGGTGTTTTTACTTGATGTTTGTCCTCATAACCTATTTGTTGGTTTTCATTCTTTCTCTTTTAATTTGGTGGTCATCTGACTGATCATGTCTCCCCATCGAGCAGGTGTGAAGTCCCAACACTAGACACATTTGGTTGCTCTTTACCTTCCCTTTATTGTAATAATGTAAGAATGTTATAGACCTCCACTTTTACCATTCCTAGGTGCACTGGAAATTTTCCTCTCAGAAATTACACTCTAGCATATTATTAAACTATTTTCCAAAACCTTTACCTAGATTTTGTGACTTTCCTTTTTAACTATTTTTACTTTTTCCTAATGTACATCTATTAGAAATTTTTGAATAAGTATCTTTGGATAGTTAACTCTGGCATCCTTAATTTTTGGAAAGATGCCTTTATTTCACCTTCATTCCTGAATGTTCTGCTTGAGCAGGAAATCCCAGACTGGGGCTGCTCACCAGTGCCCCCTGCAGTCTGGTTTGTATTGCTGCTGTAGAGAAACCAGGTACCGTTTTAATTGCACTGGATCAGATTGACTGCTTTCTGTGTGCGTCTGCATTTATTATGTGCCTTTTTTATGTTCAGGAGTTTTACTACACAAGGTAGCTGAAGAATTCTTTTACTTAATATATTTGAGATTCTTTGGGTCCATTGAATTTAAAATTGATCTGTTCATAAATTATAAAATTCACCAGAGACTATGTTTTAAAACATTTCCTAGTTTCCATTCATTCTGCTGTCTTCTCATCATTTTAGACTTTTTTTAATCTTTCATGTTTTCAACCTTTATTTAATCATTTTTAGGATTTTGTCTTGAAAAGCCTTTAGACAATTACTTTTAGCCTATCTTTCCAGTTTAGTGACGTCTTTAAACAGTACAAAATTTGTCTTTAAAATTTTCCAGTCTTTGTTGCATTTATTCATTTGATGTCTTCTCAAAGTTTTATCTCTAAACATTAGTTGATTATTTCTTAAAACAAGTTTGGTCTTTAAAGATCTTTTTCAGCCCTGTTTCTTTGGTATGTCTAGTTCTGGTGAGTATGCACGTGATGGTGTGTATGTCTGTATGTGTGCGTGTGTATATGTGTGAGTGTGTGCCTACATATGAGTGTGGGAAGCCATCCTGACACGTGACTGGGCGACTCCCATTAAGGGTCTGAGGCTTCTGGCTGTGTCGGAATTTTCCCGGCCCTTTCCTGATGAGAGAACCCGTCCGTGTGGGGGTGTGACTGACCACTGACCCCGGGGGCCCAATCACTGACCCTGACCTTGGAGTGCAGTCCCCCCTCAACCTTCATTGGATGGAATTATCCCCTGAATTTCTTGTTCCCCAATAAAAGGCTACTCCCTGGCTTGTTCACTCTCTCTCTCTTTCCTGCTAGCCCTGAGTAATCCTTGCTGCCCTGCTGGGCGGTTAGAGGTCGGAGCCAGAGAGGGGAGCCATCTAGGACCTGGCAATAGAAATAAGGTAACTGAGTCTGTGTGTTTTATTTCGATCTCTTCTAACTAACTTTATGCCAAGAACCTCATTAATGAAACCATTGCGCAGGCCGCATGGTGGATATGAGTGTGTACATACATGTGTGCATGCATGCATGATATGTGCAGATGTGCCTGTGAGTGTGCATGAGTGTGTGCATGTGTGTGCTCATGTATGGATGTGTGTGCATGTGTGTGAATGCATGCATGTGAGCATGTGCCAGTGTGTGTACATGCATGTGTGTGGAGGTTTGTGCATGTGCCAGTGTTCAGCGCCCTGCTGATTCTCCATGACCTCTGGTTTACCTGCACGTTGTGAGCTGTGGCTGGGAGCTCATTTTCTCCAAGCTTCATCTGTGAGAATACCTTGAGGCTTGGATGGAAGTTAAGTTTCTCTAGAAAGAAGACGTTTTTGCTTCTTCCAGTTACCTGGGCCACTGTGGAGACCCCTTTAATCTTCATTCTTCGTGTGAGTATTTGCCACCACACAGGAGACCAGCCGATTCATTTTTGGCTCAAGTTGAGTTATGATTGATGAAACATGACTGACAAAAACCCACCATCAGTATGGTTATAAAACCAGAGAATCAAAGAAAGCTGCATTTGAAAAATTTGCAATTAAAGAAGACTGTATTACAAATCTGCACAGCACAATGCCACTTCTGCTCCCTCACAACACAACCCTGACGCTGGGCCTCCTTCCTTGGTTTGATAGTCTTTCTCACTTTGTGAAATGTCAGTGCACAAAGCCGAAAGTGCAGGCATCTGTGTTGTTGCATTGATCGGGATGTTCTCGTTAGTATATAAATTTGTCCTTTTTAGGAATGCAGAATTTATACAGTTTTAATTTACCAAATTTCTGTTTTAGGATTATAAAAACAAAGGAACACTTCCCTGGGATAAGCCTTTGGTACTTCCCAGGACTTAGGGATATGCAACCAAGGCGCGGGATCTTTGGACGTGTTGGGAATTTAGTCTCAGTTAACAGCGCGCACAAGTCATTGTTTGTTTTCATCCTTGATCCAGGAGTGAAGCAGCGCTGACTCCCCTGGGGATCCGCGACGTGCTCAGAACTTGGTCTGCTGGGTTCAGCGGCTGTTCTTCCCCTCAGTTTCTGAATGTGAGCCCTTGGAAGGCTGCCTCCGTGCCTGGCAACTGCTCACCTTCACACTCACTGCCTGTCTGTGCACGAGGGTGCCCAGAGGCACACGGACTTGGCCCTGGGCTCAGCATGGTGCCAGGGAGGTTGCTCTCACACGATCTATGGGAGGAGTGTGTGTGCCCGAGCTCTGCTGTGTGGCCCTTTCCTCTATTTGGTTTCGTTTGTTGGCTTTTGATTTAAATGATCCCGTGATGAGCACAGAAGCAACCCACCTGAACCGTCTCCTGCCATAAAGCGTGACCCTCACCTTGTCCTCTGATCTCTGGTGGCCTAAGGAGCTTGATCTCCACGTTGAAGTGGCTCAGTGTCAGGTTGTGGTTATGAAGTGTCCTTTGTAGACTCAGATTTCCAGGTGCATTTGGCTTCTGCTCTGGGGCTGAGATCGGTTTTCTCTCTCGTGTGCCTTCTGTGAAGGTGACGTCTGACCACCGATCCACCAGCCAGTGCTTCTGCAGTCGGCATTACTCTGTCCCTAGAGCTCCAGGGTGTTCTCACTCCATGACTGTCATTTGATGGGACCAGGAGTCTGAGTTAGGGGAAGCCCCATCTGCCGGCTCTAATACTGCTGACTCTGGGTGTGGGGTCGGCTCTGCTGGGTTTCCTCCCTTCTGTCCAGACCCAGCCTCCCCTATTTTGAGCATCACCTCCTGAGGTGCCTGTTACAGGATGAACCCACACCACCCTCACCCCGAGTCTGCAGTTTCCTCGAGGGCTTACTCTTTGACCCGGGTATCCTATGGGTGTGGGCAGGGGTGCCACGGCAGCCCCACAGTCTCCCAGTATCCGTATCTCAGCTGGTCAGCTCTCCACATCCCATTTCCATGACCAGAGATTCCATCGATGGCAGATGGAAAATATTTTTAAAAATTGTGCCTATGTTGAATAGACATAGACTTGTTCTTACAGCATAACAACTATTTAAAGACCATTTTTATTGCTTTGATTATTATAAATAATCTAGAGATGACCTGAAATCTATGGAAGAAACTGTGCAGACTATATGTGAGGGCTACATCTTTTATGTAAGAGACCCGAGCCTCCATAGAGTTCCGTATGGGCCATGGGGCCTGGATCCACTTCCTCGGGTGTGCAGAGGGGTGGCTGCAGTCTCAGGGCCCTGGAATGCCGTGAGCTCACCTGTCCCCCTTCCCTGGTGAGCACTGGTCTTTGCACGGGATCAGGTGTTGCCTTTCCCAGGACATCAGGGTGGGAAGCAGACAGTGCGTGGTCTCTAGGCCTCCTTCTTTCACTTGGTGCTGAGCATTTCAGGCTCCTCCGAGGCTTGTCATGGCTTGATGGTGCATTTTCTTAGAGTGGAATAGTATCCCCTTGTCTGGGCACACAGTCTGCTTGCCCGCTTGCCTGTTGAGGGACATCAGGTGGCTCACAAGTTTGGAAAGCATGACTGAAGCTGGCCTGCAGTGGCACATGCAGGTTCCTGCGTGGACGGGCCTTTTCCAGTCCGTGGGGATGCCAGCGTGTGGTAATGCTGGATCGGACGCCACGGTGTGTCTGCCTTTGTAAGAAGCTGCAAACTGCCCTGCACAGCACCACACCCTGGGCACTCAAGAGGCCCTGAGGGACAGCGCCTGGGGTCCCATGGTCGCCCCTGCTTGGTCAGTGCCACAGGCTTCCATCCTAAGTGTGTGGTGGTCACACTTATGGTGCCTTCGACTGCCTGGTGTATAAAGCGTGTGATTCATGAAAATCCACAGTGTTTCTGGCTTTGGTATTGCTGTGCATTTTCCTCAATGTGAATTTGATGAATTTAAGGATTTCCACCAACAAAAAGCCCAATGCAGCACATTTTGCTGTATACATTACTGAAATTATAAGCCTTATAATGATGTAAATGTTAATTTCACTAATTTGTTTCAGTGAAGTGATTTATGGCATAATTTAACTGTTTATTAGGAAATAATTAATTTTTTAATGTAAATGAATGCAAATTTTAGTGATGAATGTGACTAGAGGCCAATATTAGGTCAGTGCTATGGGTCCTATTTCTGCCAGGACTTTCGTGTGGACATGCGTACACACAGGTAGATCCACACAAGCACATGGAAGGTGGTATTAGGCGGGAGTCCATCTGGTGCCTTCGACTTTAACCCATCCCTACGGATTTAATTTTGTCCCCAATCTCATAGCTGCATGGCTAGTGGACTTGGTTGTGTTTCAGAATATGCGTTTACTTGGTTTTATTAAGCACATCCTATCTTAGCCAGAGAGAGGCCTGTGTTGAATGTTGCCTGTAACATGAGCCCAGAGCACGTGAGCAGCCACGGGCACAGGGAGCTTGCTCAGCCCTGTGTCTCAGCACAGCCAGAGCTCCCAGCAGACCCGGCGTCCGGGCTCTGGCTGGCCACCCTTGCTCTCAGCCTCCAGGTCTGCTGAGTGGCACACAGCCGCAGAGTGGCACGGCTTCCTGTCCCACCTGCCGGTCCCGGCATGCCAGGTCCTCCTCCTGCATGGCCACTTGGAGGGGGTATAGATGTAGAAGGCCACCTCCAGCTTTGCTACTGATACAACGAGAAAAAGAGGAGGAGGAGGAGGAGGAGGGAGAAGGACAGGAAGAAGAGGAGGAGGAAGAAGAGAAAGAGGAGAAGAAGAGGAGCAGGAGGAGCAGGAGGAGGGACGACAACATGGAGTGCTCTGAGGACGTGGAGCCACAGGAGCTCTCCTTGCTGATGCAGTCACTTTAGAAGACGGTTTGGTAGCTTTTAGCAATACAAACACAGTCTCGCACAATCCACAGTGCACACTCCTGGGAACTCACCCAGCTGAGCTTAAAACACGCCACACAATCTTTTGTACAAGGATGTTTAGGGTAGATTTCCCATGAGCTCTGAAAACTGTTCATCCTCTCAACAGGTGAAGAGACAAACTCCCTGTGGAGTTCCTGGCAACGGGACATCATGCAGCACCACACAAGGAGAACTGTTCAGTCCCCAAAGACAGGGGGAAAGCTAAGGGCTTCGTAAGTGAGAGAACTCACTCTGGGAGCTACCTGGACTGTGACTCCAACTACGAGGCCTTCTGAAAATGTCCAGCTAACGACACGGGAGGTCTAATGGTTTCCAGGAGCTGGGGAGGAGGAAGGGAGGGATAAGGAGGGATGGCTCAGAAGTTTCTAGGGCAGTGAGACTGTTCTGCAGGGAGCTGTCGTGGCTGGTAAAGGGCAAGATGAATCTGTGAAGCTTGTGAGACTTGAAAACTAACCGGGCTCCCAGTGGACAAAGAGGGGACCATTTGAACACAAAGGAAAAACTCCAAGTATAAAGTCGACACCCACAGACACCCAGAGTGCACACATTTGCAGTGATGTAAATACTGATGCATTAACAGGAGAAAGAGGCAAGGCCCCGAGTAGTGGGATCCCAATACTTCTGTGGGGACTCTGCCCCAAAGCAGGAATTGCAGCTCCTGGCTCCTGAGGGCCGGCTGTGCACAGCGACTTCTTCCTGAGGAGCACAGTGTGGGGCCGGTGGACTAAGGTAAGGTGACTGTGGAGCATCTGCAGGGGCCATTCTGCCTGGCGGTCAAGGTTGAACCAGTGGGGGTGAGCTGCGCGGCCAGCTTGCAGCTCCAACACCACGAGGAAACGGCTCCGTATCCACAGTCGGGAAAACAGTGGCCACAGGTTCAGGCAGCCCAGGGAGGTACCACGCCTGCCGTCCTGCACTGTGGTTCCCCTTCTTCCTAAGAGGAGGTCTCTGCAGCGATGGCAGTGGACTATGTATTGTCAAGTCAACATCCTTAAATCACTTCACAAGAGTAAACACCCCCCAAAAAAGGAAAAGATGAAAATTTACATTAGAACGCGCCAGAAAAAATAGCCAATGCAAATGAATAGTTTAGGAAATACCTAATTAGCAAACACCCAAAATATGAACCAGCTAATAGTCCAGAGCATGTGTAATTGTCTATTTCAGTTTAAGACCGATTAGCTATGGATAATTTAACAATAGCTGTTACCAGACTTAAAGTTTCAAATTAAATATAGAAATACACTACCACTCCAGTTTGTTGGTGATTTTCCCTTGCTCTAATACTTGTTTAAGAGAAATAACTCGATTTTCTGAAAGCAGATTGACATTTCCTGACTCCAGTCAATTGTTGAAGTCTTCCTGAGCTCTGCCTGCTCAACTCAGTGAAATTGAGGTCTTTCCTCAGCAAACGCTACTTCCCTGGCCACTCTATCACCTGATACGTGGATGTTTGATATTCTAACTGTGAATCTTAGCATTTTAAACTCCATGTTATTAGAGCTCTTCTATCAAGGAAAGTCACTTACACATGCAAATCACTTCTCTTTCCTCTGTACCCACAAGGGACACAAAGAGATGAGCCATTATAACTGCACTTAACTTTAACTTAACTATAATTGATTGGCATGTATGATCTTTCAAATGCTATGGATCCCGGTATACTATAATAAAATAAAATGTTATCAATATTAATGGGCATCATTTTGGCTTAAAGGATTATTAGTGAACAAAAATTCATATCTAAAAACTATATGAGAGGCTTTCTAAGTCAGTAATAGTCAAATTTTGGTAGTAGCAGAAGTCTTTAAATAAAATTAAATCTTACAAACATAATAGAGGAAATGAACACCCGCTGTATGCACGTCTCCCTCTCCTACACTCCCTGGCTTTTATTGAAAGGAGCATTTTAAATCATCCTTGTGTTTACTTGACCAACAAGGAGAGCAACCACTAATAAAAAAAGTTCTCTACATTGTGCCGTGGTGTGTGTGTGTGTGTGTGTGTGTTCACAAGCAGGTAACACGACTTACCCAGTGTCGCCCCAGAAAAATGAAGACTTGCTGCCTCAGAGCCATTAAAGGAAGGGCCACAGTTTACACCTGTGATTGGCCTGACGGAGTCGTCACAGTGCTCACAATGCCTTGTGGGGTGGCTGGTGCTGAGTTTCCAGTTCATCCAATGCACAGGAGAATTCAAGCCATCACAGGGAGCCGTGGAAGCCCTGCGGGAGGACTGCCAAAGACTGAGTAGTGTGGAGGTGCGGATTACGGGCCTGTTCTTTGTGAAGTCACCTGGACAGAGTGTAAACAGGACAGGCTTGCGGCAGGCTCCACCTGCTGACGGTTGAGGCCAGCACATCTGGCCGAGCGGCCTGCTTTGCCTCTGGGCCCAGCATTCCACCATGTCCATGGAGATGCCTGCTTAGAGTACGCGAGGCTTTGATGCAGACGTGGAGGAGGACGCTGGTGGCTCACTGTGTTATGGGGTCTGTAATCGCAGGCTGCTCTTCAGAAGAGCTAACACCCAGGCTGCTCCAGCTCCGGACACCAGCAGAGCCGTGCCCAAGACTCTAGGGAGCTTCTCCAAGCGCCCAGAAGTGAGTCACCTTGTCTGCTCTTCACCGCAGCGTGGACTGGACGTTCACAGGGAGTGGCAGAGCTTCCTTCATTCTGTTCCTCCTGTTTCCACATGAGGTTCTGTAATACATGCCTGTGTGTGTGCGTGTGTGTGTGCGTGTGTGCGCGCGCGTGCATGTGTGCTTCAGGAGGAAATAATATATATTTGTTGGACTCAATAGCTGGATAATTCCAGCCCCAGTTTTGAGACCTCTCCAGCAGTTGTTTTATCTCCATGCAGTCAGTGACCCCGATCGATATGTACTATTTTCTCCTCCAAACAGCAGTTGGCTAAAACATTCACTGGAGAAAGGAGTCTTTGCAAATAGTGCTGAGAAAGCTGGATAGTCACAGGAGGAAGACTGAAACTTGACTGCTACTTCTCACCCCGTGCAAAATAAACTCAAAATGGATCAGACTAGAGTTGGAACCAATCTAGATGCTCACCCAAGGGTGAGTGGATAAAGAGAAATGCGGTACATATCTATGATGGAATATTGTTCAACCACAAAAAAGAGTGAATCTTGTCGTTTTGCAGCAATATGGAGGGAAATGGAGGATAGCCCATTCAGTGAGATAAGTCAGACACAGAAAGCCTAACCCCACATCTCTCATGTGAATGGAGGAGAGTCAGCTGGTCATGGACAGGGGTTGCTGGAGGCTGGGGGACAGCCGGAGCAGGGAGACGGAGCTTGGACATAGGAACCAAAGCACAGGTGAAGGGAAAAGTTCTGTGGTTCCACGGCACAGGGGGGACTCTAGCTGTCCATAACCTGTTCCGTAGTCCACAGGGGGCTGAGAGGGGCCTAGAGGCTGCGGACACAGAGTAGTGACAAGGAGAAGGGCATGCTCATTCCTGCGACCTGGTAGATACGTATTCTAGATGTATACTGGCCATCGCTCTGTAGCCCATGAATATGTTCCCCTGTACTTGAATCAAGACTGTGGCAACAATGTATGAGGGGGTAGAGACGTCAACTCTCCTGCTGTGGCTACTGCACCACTGTCACGTGTATCGAAGCGTCACACTGCATGCCATAAATTAAACTAGTAATCAAAATGAAATATTGAAAGATAAAACTGGCGAACGTTTCTAGAGAGCACTGTGTGCTGAGATCCGGTGCTGAGGATGAGATCACAGGGGAGATGAGCCCGGGCGTCAGCTGCCGAGCACCATGTGATGCAGGGAAGGCAGCCCGTGGAACCCAAGGCCGTGCCCTGTGAGGTGGGCACCCCAGGCGGCTGGGGGGCTGTGGTGAGGAGTGCTCAGCCTGGCCAGCACATGCCAGACGGGGTGGGTCAGGCTGTCCTCCTGGGTGGAGCTGGGCCTGCCAGAGGCAGCTGGTGGCTGCTGGTTGAGCCCTTTGACCCTCAGGGACTTGCACAGCCACTCCTGCCCTTCAGGAGCCATGTGAGGGGCCTCTCCTCCCCACGTCTTGATGGCAACCTTTCAGGTGCTTTAAGTGACGTTAATGACACATCTTTTCAAACCCTGTGATTCACCAGCTTTAAGTGTAGCATTCACTGATCTGGTGGTCAATTTACAGCTCTGTGCAAATACCATGATCCAGGGTCAAGATTTCTTCTGCACCAAGAGCCCCTGTGCTGCCTGCGCCCAGTGCAAGCCCAGCAACCAGGCACCCAGCAAGCCTGAGGTCCCTCCTACTTTCTCTCTTAGTAGAACTTCTTTGCTATTTTTACATATTTATTTTATCAATCTGAATGCAATGTCTCCTCTAAAGATAATTTTTTAATGTATTCCCTTTGGGCCTGGACCATTTTGTTACTAGGTAAAAGGATTAGGACTAAGCCTTCTGTTAAGCCAAACTGTGCACGACAGAGCCAGGGCTGACGGTGTGGCTACAGAAAACCAGGCTCAGGATAGCAGGAGCCACAGAGGCGAGCACAGACGGGAGGGAGGTGGTGGGCAAGAGGCTGCTGCAGTTGTTTGTTTTTTAAAACCTGTCTACTTGTTTTGGATGACTGTTTATAATGTGTGCTGTGCTGTTATATACGACTGAGAGTAATTCCACAAAAATGTTGTCTTTTAAATAAATGTTGGGTAGAAGAGTTCAAACTCTGGCTACCAGAATAGGATCATGAATCCTTATGTGACTTAGCGTATTAGCTCTCAGCCCACATTCCACTACCAATCACGGGCAGGTAGCTCCCCAGGGCCACTGGGGTCATAGGGCACTGGGCTCACCTCAAATGTCCCTATGCACTTACGTTCTCCAGTTGAGTCACTAGCTTTATACTTTTTCTAGAATGATGATGCAACAGGTAGAAAACACAGTCCTTGCCTTGGAAGTGTCTGAGCTGGCATTCCAACTCCACCAGACCTTTCAACGTGGAAGATGAATTGATAACACGCATTGTGCACGACAGTGGCCTGCAGCCTCGTGCTGCAGATGCCAAGGGGAAGAAAATACCAAATGGCTCTGGCAGACGGAAGCACACTTATTTCAAGGTAAAACACCTTTGAGAAGTGTATGTATTACTAATTTTATATGATCCATAGTTGTAACCAACTTTCCAGTTAGAGAACAACTCCCACTTCTGCATATGTTGAGGCTTCTGTTCTGCATTATGAGAATCTTTGAGATGGTCACACAGCAGGACCACCCCAACCGCGGAACTCGCCTGGGTCTCCATTAAACACATGCAAGATGGCACTTTGAGTCAGTAACTATGACCCCCAGATGCCTTGCAAGTTAGAATTCCAGGAAAAATTAAAATTAAAAGCAAATTAAAAAAAAATTAAAAGCAAAATATACCTTCAAGCAAGCCAGCCTCGTGGGCAAGACCTGCCATGGCCAAACAGACACTGCCAAGAGCCGACCTTGCTCCGTGTCCTCCAAGTACTCAGGCAGCGGGCAGCAGAGTGCAGAGCAGGGCATTCTGGGACACACACGGCTTTCCACCAGGAGACAGAGGGACTTTGGGGGTTTCTTCATCAACTGGGAAACAAAACCGTTTATCTGCATGGCCTTGCCCTCTTCAGGGAGCCATGGCTGACCTGATGTGTGCAGTGCCTACTGTGTGTTGTACCACCACAAACACTGAATAATTCTCCAAAATGGGACCTTCCCCACCAACAGAGACAGGGAACCTGTTCAAACCTCGTGTCTCTTGTTTGCAAAGTGTTGCCAGCAGCCCTTCCCTGAACAGAGCCCGCCTGCTTGGCCTCTTAGCTGCTCTGACTTCAACACGGGCCCAACACTCAGTAGCTACCTGAAGAGCGGAAGCGTCTACCAGAGGAGGAGCCACGGGCCCCAGCTCCACATCGACCACGACCGGCCAACCCACGGGAACTGAGACTCACCCATCCATGCACAAGCTTGCCCGGTGCGCGAGACCCATGTCTGACGTGCATCAGGCATCACGTTAGCTGAAGTAAGTCACTAGAAAGAGGGAAAGTGCTGTGTTCTCCCGGGTGGTCAACACACCCAAGACCTGAGGCAGGTCGGGTTCGCCCAGGACCTGAGAACAGGCAGGTCTCCTTCACCCAGAACCTAAAGCAGGGGGCTGACGCTTCAGGGAAACACTGGAGACGTCTTCCTTCAGGAAAGGAACTGTGTCAGGGCCTGGGGAGGGAAGGAGCACGTGTGTACTACCACTGTGGACTGAGAACAGGGAAGAAAGATTGAAGCAAAGCTTGGTGGGTTCCATTCCTGCAAGGCACGTGTTCCCCATTTTCAAATTCGCCTATTGGTAATGAGAAATGAGAGATTCTGAGCCGGGCAATGGCATCTCGTGATCTCACTTCTCAAGACCCAGGGAGGCTGAAAGGTGGGTTGGACGGCAAAGCCAGTGGGTGCAGGATGTGGATCAGGAGGTGGAAGGGTCCTGGTGGGTGTTGGAGGAGGGGAAACACTGGGCCCCAGGTGTTTTGGGGCAGGAAGAGCAGCTTTGCCCTCTGGGCACCTGTGAGGAGGTGCAGTGTGCCAGCACAGGGGACTGAGCAGCTGCAGAGGTGACACACAGCAGACCCCAGGGGGCCCCTCCAGCCCCCAGGCCTCATCCTCACCAGGGCATGTGGGGTGGCCTCTCCGGCCAGGCCCCACGCTGTGGTGATTCTGAGATCAGTTTTGACTCTTGTAAAGTTAGAAAGTTGGATTGGAGAGGATTTCACCTGAGGAGGTTTAGAGGCACAAACCCAACCAAGGACACAGCAATAAAAACAAGGATTTCTATTTTTGATTCTCCTTCTTAGGATATTACTGTGTCCTAAAAAGTGAGGAGGCTGGTAGGAGGGAGTCTGCTTTCCTCTCTTCAATCTAAAGCAGAATGAAAACAAATCCAGAGGCTCTTGTTTCCTGAAGCAGGAAATTAAAGGAGTTTATGATTCCCGACGAGAGCGTTTATGGCTCCCGGAGACAGAAATTCCGGGCTCTTTGGTTCAAGGGGCGAGGACTCATGTGCTCCTGAGAGGGGACGTGGTGGACTAAGCTCTCCCTGAAGCAGAGCTGGATGAAGAGTGAGCAGTTACGGGAAATATCTGTCAATAGTTATGGACCAGGAGGTAAAATTCATGGACTGTGGAATCGCAGGAAACTGGAAATTGGGCCTGGCAGGGACTTTCTCTTGAAATAAGGACATTTCCCCACTTACACTAGGAATGGAGCTGACCCCAGGGGGTCAGAGGGGACCACAGTTCCTCTGCTGCTCACCTCTGCTGGCTTGAGGTCAGAAAGCTGCACATCTGCCCTGGCCTCCCGGGGTCCCAGGGTTCCCTGCGTTGGGGACAGTGGCAGTCCCAACAGTTTCCCTCTCCAAGTGGCGCTTAGCACCATGAGCTGGTGCGCTATCCACGTGGCAGCCAGGCTTGACTTCACCTCTGCGGCCTGAGGACCAGTGTGCTCAGCACCACGCACCACATAGAGGGTAGATTTGCTTTCCTCTCCCTGACCTTGGAGTCAGAGCACTCAAACACGCTGTGAAGCATCGAGCCGCCATCAAAGGGCATCTGCTCTGGGGAAACCGAGTGTCCTCTCACCAAAGCCAGCTGGAGAAGGAGCCCCATTTCAGGAATGGGGCTGGGGTCTGCACAGTGGGAGAAGCTGGTCTCTGAGCTTCCTGCGTCCTTTTTCATCTCTACTGGAAGCTGAATGAACTCAAAGTTTTTTCCTTTTTCCTTTCTCTCTTTTCGTATTTATATTTCTAAGACCCTGAGCAAAGTCTTTCATCTGGAAATGCATAGACTCACCTCCTTAAAATGCACGGCAGATCTGAATATCCATTTTGGCAGATGTTCCTAAAATTCTCTGGTCCGTGCTATTTGAATGCTTCTCCAATAAGTTCAAAGAATTCCCACCATCTGCAGTGCGCTCTGGGCCTGGGACGGAACTGCAGGCTTGAAGCCATGTATTTACCTAATGCCACATAGACTGCCGGAGACTGAATGGGGAATGTGACCAGAGCAGCAGAGACGGCTAAATCCTGCAACATAAGCCAAGGAATCTTGTCTGATATGGAGTATTTTAAACTAATTATGAGCATATATTTGTCGAATTTGAAATTGCTTTAGTTTTAAAAACAAATATTACAGATTGAACTGCTGATCATCTTGCACACAGAGGATAAGCAGAATTAAGGAAACGAGGAGGAAGAGGAAGATGAGTCCAGTCCATGTCATCTAACCCCACTGGAGTCCATGCACTTGCCTGCCACCCTGTTCCCATCCCATCCTACTCAGGACACACTGACCGGGCACTCAGAGTGTCCACCACAGAAGGTGACACTGAGGGAGACGGAGTGATGGCTTCAGCACTGCCCCAGCCACGTTATCTATCAGACAGTGACTTTTATTTGTTGCTTCAGCATGGCTGGGTCATTCTGACTGCTTCCCAGGGCCAGCCTTGAGAGATATGGAGAGGGGGAGGGACTTGCCCCCTGCAGGACACAGCCTTGGGGACACTCCCAGGGTTGTACTCTCAAGAAACTTGTCTTTTCTGCCTCAGGAGACAGTCGTCAGATTTTAAAGGGTGAAGTTCAGGACCTCCCCTTCTCCTCCTGGAAATTAGCTCCCACTGGGAAGCAAAGTTCTGTCCTTCCTCAGAGGGAGAGGGTGCAGCTGTGGCTCCCACAAGGGACCCAGATGCACTGTTGGTCACTTCTCATCCTGCTGTCCCTGGGCAGCCTTTGGCTCTCACCTCCCGGATCAGGGAGAGACTGAGGCAAGGAAAGCAGGGCAGATCCTGTTGCTAGAAGGAAATGACCTGAGCCAGAACCCCCTGTCACTTCTATCACAATAGAAATGTGTCTATTGATCCACAGGTACGGCTAGGAGGGCGGCAGACACTGAAACTGCCCCAGCCTCCGCCCCAGGCTTTTAGCCGTATATGGAAGATGTGAATGCTGGGGGACCTTTGTAAGTCCCCTAAGAAAAGTAGTCACTAAGTGCTGCACAGCAGCCTCGGGGAGGACTCACTCCCCAAGGGCAACCTGAGAAGGTGCCAGGAAGTCAGTGCTCATCAAATGGCCCAGAATGGAAGGATTTCAGGAACGGGGCTGGGGTCTGCACAGTGGGAGAGCACTTGCCCACCACGCGCCAGCCCTGGGGTTGATCCCAGCACCGCAAAACAGCACCCAGGTGTAGGCCAGGTGGCCAGAGCTGTCACAGCCCCGCCTGTGGGAGACAGAGCTGCAGGAGGGTCACAGGGTTCCAGGGGCACGGGAAGGAAGCCTGAGAGGCGTGTGCAGGTCCAAATATGCCGAGAGCTGTTCTGAGTGGTCGGAACAACGCCGTGAGGGCTTCGGCTTGCTCTCTCTTCTGGAGGAACCGTCTGGCCTGAGTGAGCCTGGGCCTGTACACGCCTATGAGTTTTCTTATACTGCAAAATTATCGATTTCAACTTATTAAAGATTTTTTGATCTTGTATGAATGTTCAGGTATCTAATTTTTTTAGAACAATCCTCTTTTGAGGTAGGTGTTAATACTGTCAAAGAATGTTAACTCCTATCTCAACACCTTGCAAACTATTTG